>NC_079405.1:27652008-27674508 GCF_029220125.1 Pseudoliparis swirei | reverse complement strand
GTCGCACGCACACATTTAAAAGCGTTCGCATCGCAAAAAGAAAAACCTCAACGCCGGAATCGAAAGAATAGCCTCGGGATGGAATCGACCGCCGCAATGCATTCTGGGTAGATGTGTGGTTCCGGCTCACGAGATTTTACGGCGGACGCGGGTTTTTTTTTTTAAAGCCACGTCTCCACATCTGAGAGCCAATCAGCTCTCAGATGTGGAGTAAAATGCGTACGTTTTGTGGAAAATCCTATTTTTACGGTGAAATTTGTAATTCTTAGCACTCGACTGTCGGCTAATAGTTGCGCAATGAAGATAAAATCGTGTGGGATTGATAATAATAATCATAAAGTAAAGAACAACGGACAGCATACAATGCAGGTACACGCACATTTACACGTAAATATATAATTACTTAATTTATTTATAATTTATATGTTGTCTAAATGATCTTTTTTGCCGTTTTTGTACTTTATTAATATTATTATTTTTATTACAATCTCTTTACTCTCAGATCATCTGTATGTTTGCACAAATGGAAGAAGTGGCAATAAGGATGACTTTGACTTTTTGACTTTGACTTTTTGACTTTGATGATACGCATGAATAAATCCAACGAGGTCTGTGAACTACAACCGGCCTACAGATGGGCTCCAACAGGAAGTCACGGTTTCTTTAAACTTCCTGTGTATTCAGACCCTCAGACCCAGACCCTCAGATCCAGACCCTCAGACCCAGACCCTCAGATCCAGACCCTCAGACCCAGACCCTCAGACCCAGACCCTCAGATCCAGACCCTCAGACCCAGACCCTCAGATCCAGACCCTCAGACCCAGACCCTCAGACCCAGACCCTCAGATCCAGACCCTCAGACCCAGACCCTCAGATCCAGACCCTCAGATCCAGACCCTCAGACCCAGACCCTCAGACCCAGACCCTCAGACCCAGACCCTCAGACCCAGACCCTCAGATCCGGTCCATAACGAGCCTCCGTCAGAACTTTTAATGAACTTCCGCCGTTCGTCGCTGAGCCAGGAATAGCTGCGTTTGGTGTGGCGCGTGAAGCAGATGGATCAACAAAAAAAACCTCCACTGAAACTTTTCCACAGTGTGGTGCGTCAGAGGCTCGGGTCCTCCTGACCAGAACATGATGGAGAGAAAAAACACGGGGGGGGGGGATGCGTGGAAGGAAAGGAAATCAAATTAGCTCGTTGCTCAGCTGTGTGGCTAATTTTCCTGATTAACCCTTCGCAGGAGATGTGAGGAGGAGGCCGCTCTCTCCGCATCCCATGAAACGGCCATCCATCTCCGGGTCGTGAAACGACGAGCCGCACGGCGACCGGAGGCAGGGGAGGGGGGGGGGGGGGGGCCTTCGCAAACCGTGTCAGGAGATGGTGAAAGGAGATAGGTGAAGGGAAACATCTGGGAGGGGGGGGGGCTCTTTGATCACCCACGGCCTCGACGTGGGAGAGGAAAGGGAAGAAGGAAACAAGATGAGTCGGAACACATGAATCTCTTCACGAAGGTCGACGAGAGGATGCGGAGGATCGCACGTTTATTTAGTTTTTTTAATTTGTGACTCTTGAACAAGACGCCGTTGTTGCGTCCGGGTCTCCGCTCGACAGGGACTTGGGTTTTCCGCGAGTTTTTCCTTCCAGGAAGCTGACCTCGTCTCTGGACGCCTCCTGGAGATTCTAGGCCGAACACAGCGGGGTCCAATTAGATGGAGAACTCTCATTCTGGCTAGCGGGAGAACATTTAGAGACGTGCCGTTACAGGATGAGGAGGGATGGTCCCTCTCTTCCATCTCTTTCATCTCTTTCATCTCTTCCCTCCCTCTCTCCCCCATCTCTTCCCTCTCTTCTCTCTTTCCTCTCTTCCATCTCTTTCCTCTCTTCCCTCTCTCTCTCCTCTCTACCCCTCTCTTCCCTCTCTTCCGTCTCTTCCCTCTCTTCTCTCTTTCCTCTCTTCCATCTCTTTCGTCTCTTTCCTCTTCCCTCCCTCTCTCCCCCATCTCTTCCCTCTCTCTCTCCTCTCTACCCCTCTCTTCTGTCTCTTCTCTCTCTTCTCTCTTTCCTCTCTTCCATCTCTTTCGTCTCTTTCCTCTTCCCTCCCTCTCTCCCCCATCTCTTCCCTCTCTCTCTCCTCTCTTTCCTCTCTTTCGTCTCTTTCCTCTATTCCCTCCCTCTCTCCCCCATCTCTTCCCTCTCTCTCTCCTCTCTTCCCTCTCTTCCGTATCTTCTCTCTTTCCTCTCTTCCATCTCTTTCGTCTCTTCCCTCCATCTCTCCCCCATCTCTTCCCTCTCTTTCACTTCCCTCTCCTTCCCTCTCTTCCTCTCGTCCCACTCTCTCCCCCCTCGTCCGTCTACCCCTCCCTCCTCCCCTGCCGCCCTGGTCCATGCATCCCTCTCTCTGACCCTCCTCCACTCCCCAATCTCTTTATTAATGCGCCTCAATCCCCTTATTCCCAAGCCACTCTATATCTGTCTCTATCCATCCCCCCCCCCCCCCCCCATACCTACCGTGTGAAGAGGGGGGGCGTGATGCAGCCTCTTGAGAGCACACACACGTCTCCCCGCGGTCGACCTTATCAGTTGCCGAGGCCGGGCCGTGACTTGAGTGGCAGCCTGCGTGTGTGTGTGTGTGTGTGTGTGCCTACACATCCAAGAAAAAGCCAGTGCGATAAAGACGTCTGAGTACACAAGAGACTATTGCAATCTGTGGGTTTAATTAAAATAAGGCCGGTGCTGATGTGTATTTCTTTTATTTTGAAATGACCTTCAGACGACATTCAAAAGCTCTGAGTGAGGCTGAAACAGCTTTTTTTGTTTCGGTGGAACCCCGAAACAAAAAAGCTCACTTCTCCGCGGCGAGATGTCCCGAGGTCGACGTCGCCTGGAGATGAAGAGCAGATGCCGCCCCGCGACCCCGCAGATGGAAAATAGCGAGGAAGGTCGCCACAATAAGAGCGCGAAGATCGAGGAAGAGAAGCAGACCGACTGACGTGTTTTCTGTCTCTCCAAAAAGACGTCTTCCAGGCGTCTGCAGTCATAGCAGACGACGGGTTTCACTGTAATAACTCTTTGATGGATTTCCGCGGACATTCAGGGTCCCGAGAGGATTTTTGATGAGGGCATCTTCCTTGCAATGACTGACCTTTGACCTTTCTGCTGGTTGTGTCACAATAAGGTTGACACTGTGTTTTGAGTGAAATGTCTCAACAACTGATGGATGGTTGGGTGGGGCATTTGGTTTTGAAGAAGTCCGTCCGTTTCTTTCGGTTTGTCAGAAAATAAACACAGAGTCCTAAAATGGAGCTTTGAGTCGAGGCGGAAACGACGACTCACTCTAAAGACGTGAAGATTGAAGTGGGAGGTGAAACATTCACAGCTTTAAGCAGCGAACACACAAGTTGAGACGGAAAGATCCACAAGAACAGATCCTGGACTGACTGATCAACACCAGAGGAATAAAGGTTCTTAAACGGTTCTTCAAAAGGCTTTGTGGTTCGACGAAGAACCTTCACCTACTGGAGAACCGTGGTTTTGTTTGAGGCACATTTCTAGATTCTTTGAAGAACTCTTCAAGGAAAAGGTTCTGTGGAGAACCCTGGTTTGAAAGGTTCTTTGAGGAACCATAAATGGTGCCTTAAAGAACAATTTTTTAAGGTTCTTTGAAACACCTTTATGGGTTCTTTGAAGAACTCTTTAAGGAAATGGTTCTCTAAAGAACCCTGGTTTGAAAGGTTCTTTGTGGAACTAGATATGGTGCCTTAAATAACCATTTTTTAAGGTTCTTTGAGACACCTTTATATGTTCTTTGAAGAACTCTTCAAGGAAATAGTTCTTTAAAGAACCCTTGTTTGAAAGGTTCTCTGTGGAACCAGAAATGGTTCTCCTATGGCTCACTCTGAAGAACCTTTTTCGGTTCCAGATGGCACCTTCATGTTTCTGTGTGTATATGATTAAATAAATCACCTCACCAAAAAAATTAAGAAACAATTGCGCAACGGTAAAATGCAAAACAAGAAAGAAAAGACTCTTTATGCCCCCCCCCCCCCCCCTTTTCAGAAAGTCAGAAGATGATGAAACACAATTAGGATTCAAATCAATGGGAGCTGATCCATGCGGCTCAGAGTCGCTCCTCGACATCGATTGGTCGACGACGCACGCAAAAAGAATGCAGGCGGTCGGCCTGGCAGCAGCAGGACAAAGGATGTGTGTGTGTGTGTGTGGGGGGGGGGGGATCGCCCGTTTACCAAATCAATTGCACTCACCGCCCGAGGAGCGACTAAGGATCCACTTGAAGAAGCTAATTCATTCATCCCTCTGCCCCCCCCCTCTCATATACACACACACACACACACACACACACACACACACACACACACACACACACACACACACACACACACACACACACACACACACACACACACACACACACACACACACACACACACACACACACACACACACACACACACAGGGAGCTCAGCAGATCTTTAAATCTTTCTTCACTCCGGAGAGAAAACTTTGAAGTGTTTGTCTTGAAGGCTTTGACAGGAAGTGGTAACAGGATGAGAGAGAGAGAGAGAGAGAGAGAGAGAGGGGGGGGGGGGGTCTTTCCACCGACTGTCAACGCATCCATTTTCTCCAGTAATTCCACGATGATAGGATATTTTTTTCCGACATGCACCCAAAAAAATTTAACACACAACAAGCTCCCTACGGGCAACACGCACAGGCCCGTCTATGAGGAGGTGTTGAGGAGGCGCTCTCCGCCCAGGTAAAGAGACCCCCCCCCACCTCCTCCTCCTTCCCCTTGTTAGTCTTTTACCAGCAGCTCACACAAGGGTGCCGTCAACAGAGCTGGCAGCACGTTTGTGTGGAATGCACTCGGGCAATTTACGGACGCACACTCACACACGGTCAATAAAAGTACCCCCGAGCCGGTGCGCCCCCCCTCTCTACATAGTTAATGTGGTTCATGACTATTCTCTGGTTATAATGAAGTCTGTACAGAGGTGTGTAGAGGCCCATCTCCAGTGTTCTAGTGGTACATTGTGTTATCGCCTTAGAAGACTAGCGGAGGGGCAGAAAACCCTTTAAACCCTTTTTATGTGAGCGCAGCTGAAAACAGTTATGCTGCTGAGAGAAGCTATAAAACTGGCCTTCCTTTGAGCAACAAGAAGAAGAACATTAATATTTACAATAAAAATCATTATTTATAACCTCCTCAATGTCTTGACTAGAGTTTATATTCATTTGATAAATAAAAGTGAGAGTTTTCATGGAAAAAACACCAAATGTTCTGATTGAGCCCAAACTTTTGAACCTTAGTGTATAGGCATGTGATCCACACACACACACACACACACACACACACACTTTGGGAGACAATAGTCCTGGCAGCCTGATATAAGTGTCCGGGTTAAAAAAATAAAATTAAAAGGGGGGGGGGGGGGCAAGTCGCACAGCTGTTTGATGCGGAGGGGATTTCTGTGCCGTCAGCCTGAATCACAACAGCTGAGAAGACGAGGCGCTGCCTCTGAACTCTTCCTCTTTCCTCTCTCTCCCCCGTCGGTCACTCGCTTCGTTTCATTCCCCCTCGTTACACCTCGAAGCCAGTTCCCTTCCTCTTCGTTCGCCCCTCGGACCCTCGTCTTCTCGGCCCTCGTCCAGCGATAACGCGTCGGCCCGAGCCACAAAGCGGCGCCGAGAGGCGAGACTCGAGTCGGTGGTCGTGATTCGCTGTTGAGAATCCCAGAGACGGGATGTGGAGAAAGCGTAGAGACAGGAAACGATGTGCGGTCAGATCAGTGTCAAGAGTCACACACAGAACGATCCACCAATATATTTGATTTACAAACACGAAGGATTTACAGATACACGACAGAACGATTCATAAATACATTCCAATGCATAAAAATCAATAAATCAAATCAGAAATGGTGCCTTAAGGAACCTTTTTAAGGTTCTTTGAGACACCTTTATAGGTTATTTGAAGAACTCTTTCAATTCAATTCAATTCAGTTTATTTGTATAGCCCAATTTCACAAATTACAAATTTGTCTCGGAGTGCTTTACAATCTGTACACATAGACATCCCTGCCCCAAAACCTCACATCGGACCAGGAAAAACTCCCAAATAACCCTTCAGGGGGGAAAAAAAGGGAAGAAACCTGCAGGAGAGCAACAGAGGAGGATCCCTCTCCTAGGATGGACAGATGCAATAGATGTAATGTGTACAGAAGGACAGATTTAGAGTTAAAATACATTCAATGAATATGACAGAGTGTATGAATAGTTCATAGTAGGCATATTCCACGATGGAGACCTCCACGATCCATCAGGCAGATGGCGGTGGGGAGGAGGAGTGCGGAGTCTCAACAGGACAGTGGCGTAGTCATGAGCAGGAATTCCACGACCCAGACGATCCATCAGGCAGATAGGATCTATGCCGTCTCATAGGGTCCGATGACCCCATGAGGCGTAAAGTCAAAAAGGACTTCGGGAGAAAGCAGAGTTAGTAACGTGTGATTGAGAGATGAAAATTCATCCTAAGGAGAGAAAAAGAGGAGATAGGTACTCAGTGCATCCTAGACGTCCCCCGGCAGCTATAAGCCTATAGCAGCATATCAAGGGGCTGGACCAGGGCAAACCTGATTCAGCCCTAACTATAAGCTCTGTCAAAGAGGAAGGTCTTAAGTCTACTCTTAAACGAGGTGACTGTGTCTGCCTCCCGGACTGAAATTGGAAGCTGGTTCCATAAAGAGGAGCTTGATAACTAAAGGCTCTGGCTCCCATTCTACTTTTAAGACTCTAGGAACTACAAGTAGTCCCGCATTTAGTGAGCGTAGCTCTCTAGTGGGGCAATATGGTACGACAAGCTCCTTAAGATATGATGGAGCATCACCAATCAAGGCTTTGTAGGTTAAGAGAAGAATTTTAAAAGTGATTCTTGATTTTACTGGGAGCCAGTGCAGAGCAGCTAGTGCAGGAGTGATGTGATCTCTTTTCTTAGTTTTAGTGAGAACACGAGCTGCAGCATTCTGGATCAACTGGAGGGACCTAAGAGATTTATTAGAGCAGCCTGCTAATAAGGAGTTGCAGTAATCCAGTCTCGAAGTAACGAACGCGTGAACCAATTTTCTGCATCTTTTTGAGACAAGATGTGCCTGATTTTTGAAATATTACGTAGATGAAAGAATGCAGTCCTTGAGATTTGCTTTACGTGGGAGTTAAAGGACAAGTCCCGATCAAAGATAACGCCAAGATTCTTTACAGTGGTGTTGGATGCCAGGGCAATGCCGTCTACAGAATCCACATCACCAGATAATTGATCTCTGAGGTGCTCAGGGCCGATTAAAATTACTTCGGTTTTGTCTGAGTTTAACATCAAGAAGTTGCAGGTCATCCATGTTTTATGTCTTTAAGACATGCTTGAATTTTACAGAGTTGGTTGCTCTCCTCTGGTTTTATCGATAAATATAGTTGAGTGTCATCTGCATAACAATGAAAGTTTATGGAGTGTTTCCTGATAATATTGCCCAAAGGAAGCATGTATAAGGTAAATAAAATTGGTCCAAGCACAGAACCTTGTGGAACTCCGTGATTAACGTTGGTGGTTATCGAGGCGTCATCGTTTACAAATACAAACTGAGATCGATCTGATAAATAGGATTTAAACCAAATTAGTGCCGTGCCTGAAATGCCAATCGACTGCTCCAGTCTCTGTAACAGGATGTCATGGTCAATGGTGTCGAATGCAGCACTAAGGTCTAACAAGACCAGGACAGAGAGGAGTCCTTTATCTGCTGCCATTAAGAGGTCATTTGTACCAGGAAATGGTTCTTTATAGAACCCTGGGTTGAAAGGTTCTTAAGGAACCAGAAATGGTTCTCCTATGGCGTCGCTCTGAAGAACCTTTTTCGGTTCCAGATGGCACCTCCATGTTTCCGTGTGTACGTGATTCAATAAAAATGCACACAGAACGATTCACAAATACATTCCAAAGCATAAACATATGAATAACTGAAGATTGTGTTTGCTTGGCGATCGCTCTGCATTTGTAAATCGAATATATTGTGAATTGTGAGTCTCTCTGTGTGCATTTGCAATGATTGAAACTTATCTGACCCCATAGGAAACACACTCACACACACACACACACACACACAGACACACACACACACTGTAGATTGCCCGATTGGTCACGGTACACGCACGCCTTCCTCAAAAATAAAAAATAAACATTCCTAAATCATCAAGATAAAGTCAACGGCGCCCTTAAGAAAACGAACCAATCGCAGAGGGGCTCGGCTCCCCGGGATGAACGTGTCAGAGTGTGTCCACCGCCTTGGGGGGGGGGGCTCAACGCTCTGCCAAAGACAACTAACTCTCCTCCACCAATCAGAGCCCCAGAAGAGGATGTTTAAAAGTTACTCACCACTTCCCGCTCTCCCCCCCCCCCCCCCCCCCCCCCCGGCTGTGCCAGGAATTAGGCGGATGGGGGGGGGGGGGATCTCAGAGGGGGCAGCGGTGGTGGTGATGCAGGCGGCCTGAAGCGAACAGTTTCAACGGCTCCCCCTAATTGAAAAATGCTGTGTTCATCTCTGGGAGGGAGGGAGGGAGGGAGGGAGGGAAAAGAAACAGATGACTGGAGCTGAGGTGAGGAGGGGGAGGAGGAGGCGAAGAATGGGAGGAGGAGGAGGAGGCCGCAGATGATCAGCAGGATGCAGAGCGAGCGACCGAGAGCAATCAGAGGTTGCCCACCGAGAGGGAGGGAGGGAAGGAAGGGAGAAAGCCAGGTAAGGAGGGAAGGAAGGAAGGAAGGAAGAAAAGGAAGAAAGGAAGCTAGGCAAGAAGGCAAGGAAGGAAGGAAGGAACCCCCCCCCCCCCTAATAAATAGTCAATCACCGGGAAAAAAACTATTTTCTATAGTTCCCCAAATAAATAAAAAATTGATGCCATTTCCTCTTTGGGCTTTTTGACATCATGGTGTTTTTTCCTCTTCTCCTCATTGGTTAATAAATAGTCAAATCGGCTGAATAAAACTATTTTGACTTCCCATTAAACTTGATCTCTGGTTCTAGTTTCTCAAACCAATTGACGGCATTTCATCTTGTTGACATCGTGAAGGTCTTTCCTCTTCCTCTGACTGATCTTGACCCCCCCCATCAGCCCCCCCCCCCCCTCCAGCAGGCTGTGGAAACATCTGCTGGAGCGCTTCCCCAACAGCTCTCCTCCTGTAAGAGCTGGACAGTCAGCGGCGGATCACTTGAAACCTTCGTAATGGCTCTCCGGGAGCCAAATCCTAAACTAACCATAGCCCAAAATGTCTGACTCTGAAGGAAGTCCCCCCCCTCAGTATCTGCCTGCCAGTCATATGTCAAATAAATCCAGGCAGAGAAACGCTCGAGGGAGAGGCTGAGCGCAGGAAGTTTAGTGATCTATTTACCGCGCTCGCAGTTTAGGGTTTTGAGGTTTCTAGGCGCCGCGGGCAGAAATGTCATCACTTCTTCTGTGGTGGTGCCTCCCCCCCCCCCCCCGGCTGTGGGCAGGGTGGCCAGACTCCCGGCTGATCTCGAGGGTTTTGTGGAGAAGAAGCAGCACCGCGGCCCAGAGAGGCGGCGGCCTGTCTGCACCTGACAATAAAGACTGGAGGTGTTCCCCGCTGACGAGCTGCAGGTATTCAACGTTTACATTTCACAGGGCGAACCACAAAGAGAGAGAGAGAGGAGAAGGAGAAGAGAAGCACACACAGGAACACGGAGGTGCCATCTGGAACCCACAATGGTTCTTCAGAGAGATGTTAGGAGAACCATTTCTGGTTCCACAAGGAACCTTTCAAACCAGGGTTCTTTAAGGAAGCATGTCCTTAAAGAGTTGTTCAAAGAACCTATAAAGGTGTAAGAGAAGGAAGAGAGGAGGGAGGGAGGGGAAGAGAGGGGAGAGAGAGAGGAGAGGGGAGGAGAGGGAAGTGAGAGAGAGGGGTAAGATGGAAGAGAGGGGAGAGAGAGAGGAGAGGGAAGTGAGAGAGAGGGGTAAGATGGAAGAGAGGGGAAAGAGGGGTAGAGAGGGGAGAGAGAGAGAGAGAGAGAGAGAGGGAAGAGAGGGAAAAGAGGGAAGTGAGAGAGAGGGGTAAGATGGAAGAGAGGAGAGAGGGAAGAGAGAGGAGAGAGGGAAGAGAGGGGAGAGAGAGGGAAAAGAGGGAAGAGAGGGGAGAGAGAGAGGGGTAAGATGGAAGAGAGGAGAGAGAGGGGTAGAGAGGGGAGAGAGAGAGGGAAAAGAGGGAAGAGAGGGGAGAGAGGACAGAGAGGGATGTGAGAGAGAGGGGAGATAGGGAAGAGAGGGGAGAGAGAGAGAGGGAAGAGAGAGGAGAGAAAAGAGGGAAGAGAGGGGAGAGAGGAGAGGGAAGAGAGGGGAGAGAGGACAGAGAGGGAAGTGAGAGGAGAGAAAAGAGGGAAGAGAGGAGAGGAGAGAGGAGAGAGAGGGAGTGAGAGAGAGAGGAGTGAGAGAGAGGGGTAAGATGGAAGAGAGGGGAGAGAGAGAGAGGGAAGAGAGAGGAGAGAGGGAAGAGAGGGAAGAGAGGGGAGAGAGAGAGGGGTAAGATGGAAGAGAGGGAAAAGATAGAAAAGAGGGAAGAGAGAGAGAGGGAAAAGAGGGAAGAGAGAGAGAGGGGAGAGAGAGAAGAGAGAGAGGGAAGAGAGGGAGGAGAGGGGAGAGAGGGATGAGAGAGGAGAGGGAAGAGGGAAGAGAGGGGAGAGAGGTATGAGAGGAGAGGGAGAGGGGAGAGAGAGAGGGGTAAGATGGAAGAGAGGGAAAAGATAGAAAAGAGAGAGAGAGGGGAGAGAGAGAAGAGAGAGAGGGAAGAGAGGGAGGAGAGGGGAGAGAGGGATGAGAGAGGAGAGGGAAGAGGGAAGTGAGGGGAGAGAGGTATGAGAGAGGAGAGGGGAGAGCGGGAAGAGAGAGAGCCCAGACAGCTGATCGTGTTTCATACATTTGTATAAGAGAGGAAATGACATAACGACTCAGAACGGAGAGAACAAGGCGAGGTTTAATGTTATTATTACGTCTGTAAGACCCACCATGAGGTCACTGAGGTCACAACACATGACTCACGTTATTGTTGCTTGTTGTAAATAATCTGAAGGAATGTTTAGAGACGCATGACGAAAGAAAATATGTATTTTGTTTATGTGATGTAATGTATGGCTGTAAACCAATCAGAGTCCCCCGTGATGATGTAATGCAGCGAGCGACCCCGAATGAGTCACACAAAATATGTGGGATCAGAACCATTTCCATGCACACGGGAGAATAACAAAGCAGCCGGACTCTGGACCACGGACGCGTTGGAAGGTACAAATATCATCTGTTGCCATGACTACCGGACGCCTCACAGAGCAGCAAGGAGCGAGCCGGCTGCAGGAGGTAAACAAGAGAGAGCAAATTACAGGGGAGGAACAAATGTAAAGAGTGGGGAGAGAGGGAAGAGAAGAGGAAGGAGGAGGAGGAGGAGGTGAAGAAGAGAAGAAGAAGTTAAGGACGACAGAGGAAGAAGAAGAAAATTAAATAGGAGGAGAAGAAGGAGGAGGAGGAGGAGGAAGAAGAAGAAGGAAGAGGAGGAAAAGAAACGAAGAAGAGAAGAAGTTGAAGACACAGTCATGTAAACACACTCCGCTGAGTCATCACCCATCTGCAGTGTGTCTTCATGCTGGGACTCACACACACACACACACACACACACACACACACACACACACACACACTGACCCAGCTATGTCTGATTAGCCCATGACCTGAGAGAACCCTGTTTGGATTATCTGTGTGTGTGTGTGTGTGTATGCGTGTGTGTCTGTGTGTGTGTGTATGTGTGTGTCTGTGTGTGTCTGTGCGTGTGTGTGTCTGTGTGTGTGTGTGTGTGTCACCAGTGTCTCAAGCTGTAACTCATGATCTAACCACAGATAGTTTTTCTCCAACGTCAGGTTGTGTGTGTGTGTGTGTGTGTGTGTGTGTGTGTGTGTGTGTATGTGTGTGTGCACAGCTGTGTGAGACATGTTTATCCCCACCGCCACACTGATGAGCTGTGGCTGAGAGCCTCCATGTAAACCCCAACGACGCCTCGGAGGGGGAACACTGGGAAACCTCCCTCGGTAATGGGTTCCAAGCCCAAGAAGCCTGAACGAAACCTCTCTCACATACGCATACGCACACACACACACACACAGACGCACACACACACAGACACACAGACGCACAGACACACACACACTCCAGTGTCATTAAAAAGCCATCGCCTCGCTGTCTCGTGAGCCCAAACAAATACAATACGGAGTGAGGCGCGAGGAGAGAGGAGGGAGGAGACATGAGGGAGGAGAGAAGAGACAGGAGACAGGAGGGAGGAGAGAGGAGACAGGAGGGAGGAGACAGGAGGGAGGAGACATGAGGGAGGAGAGAAGAGACAGGAGACAGGAGGGAGGAGAGAGGAGACAGGAGACAGGAGGGAGGAGAGAGGAGACAGGAGGGAGGAGAGAGGAGAGAGGAGAGAGGAGGGAGGAGAGAGGAGACAGGAGGGAGGAGAGAGGAGACAGGAGGGAGGAGACAGGAGAGAGGAGGGAGGAGAGAGGAGACAGGAGAGAGGAGACAGGAGCTGTCCCTTTGAGCCCTTTGAGGTCGGCTGGCTGCTCGATGTGGGATTTCTGGAGCGTTTCGAAAAACAGACGTGCGTGGCCTCCCCCTGTTCTGAGAACAGCTGAGGCCCAGAGGCCACGCCCCCTCCGCACGCTCACACACACACACACACACCAACATACAGACACACACATACACACAAAAACAAAACAAAACACACAAACATACACACACAAACAGAGACACGCATACACAAACACACACCAACATACAGACACAAACACACAGACATAGAAACACACACACACACAGGGTCTCGTCTCTGTGTCACACAGTGATACAATCAATCAGAGGATATTACTTCTATTGATAGTCCCCAGAAGAGTCTCCTTCTGTTTGATGATCTCTCTCTCTCTCTCTCTCTCTCTCTCTCTCTCTCTCTCTCTCTCTCTCTCTCTCTCTCTCTCTCTCTCTCTCTCTCTCTCTCTCTCTCTCTCTCTCTCTCTCTCTCTCTCTCTCTCTCTCTCTCTCTCTCTCTCTCTCCCTCTCTCTCTCTCTCTCCCTCTCTCTCTCTCTCTCTCTCCCTCTCTCCCTCTCCCTCTCTCTCTCGGGCCGATTCATTGATCCCGACCTTGTAACGCAATCAGACAACACAAAACGACTCCTTTCCTTTGGGCTCATGCATATTTCATCGACTACGATTCCACTCTGCAGGCATCATGCAGACGCTGTTTAGGGATGAGGGGGGGGTGTCAGTGTGTGTCAGTGTGTGTGTATTTATGTGTGTGTCTGTGTCAGTATGTGTGTGTGTGTGTCAGTGTGTGTGTATTTATGTGTGTGTCTGTGTCAGTATGTGTGTCTGTGTGTCAGTGTGTGTGTATTTATGTGTGTGTCTGTGTCAGTATGTGTGTGTGTGTGTGTGTGTGTGTGTGTGTGTCAGTGTGTGTGTAAGTGATTTAGTAGTGGCTCTAACACAACACCATCAGTGGATGTACCTCTACGATCAGACAGGAAACAGAGGTAAAGAGGATATTGAAGGAACACACACACACCCACACACACACACACACACACACACACACACACATGGACACAGACACACACACACACACACACACACACACACACACACACGGACACAGACACACACACACACACACACACACACACATGGACACAGACACACGGACACACACACCCCCACACACCCACCCACGCCTCTTTGGGTCTCTCGTGTGGAGGCCAGAGCAACGCGCTCTCTGGTTCAACGAGGCTTGATGTCGGCCTTCCTCTCTCTCTCTTTTACAGCCATACTTCCCCTCCATTTCTCATGATGAGATTCTCTCCATCTCTTTTCCACATTGCTCTGGTTTCCTGCATTCTCTCCATTTCTCCATCCTTCCTCCCGGTCTGGGATGGATGACGGTTAGTGGTTTTTTCTTCTTTCACAAGTGATTGTTAGTCCTTCGCTCCCTCTCTCTCTGAGGATGTCCTCCTTCCAGTTGCAGTCAAACAGATGTCATATATCAACCTCTCTCTCTCTCTCTCTCTCTCTCTGGTGAGGAAACCACGCTGCGAGAGAGAGAAAGGGAAGAGCGGAGGAAAAGAGAAGGAACAAAGGAATGATCTGGGAGGCTTTCGAAAGGAAGCAGACCACACACGCTTCAATGCACACGCACACTAATACCTGTACATCATCATATTGCTCTCATAAACCATAAAGAAATTCTTTTGCGGTGCATTCACTCACTTTCACTTTGAGAGACGATTCATTCTGCTTTTACTCAGGCTAAAAACACGCCAGAAAGAAGAGGAAGAGGAAGAAGGAGGAGAAGACTAGGAGAAGGAGAAAAAGAAAAAGGACAAGAAGAAGGAAGAGAAGAAGAAGAAGGGGGCTGGATGGAGATCTGATAGCTGCAGCTTAACGAGCAGGACCAATAACCCCCATGATGCATCTGGTGTCAACTTGCATTCTGGGTAATAACGCTCTAATTAGACGTGTTTGGGTGTATCAGGCTGCGTGAGCGCCTCGTGTGGCTGGAGGTCTGAACTCCTCCATGAGGGTGAAGGTGTTGTTGTCGGCCTCTGTGAGGCCTGCTCTGATTGGCTGCTGCCCTCCATCAACCTGAGCTGCAGGTATAGCGATGGAAGGATGGAGGGATGTGCATGTGGTCCAAACTGGAACATCACCATGACAACCCACCTGGGCTGGGATGTACGGACGCACAAAGAGAATTATCTGAATGATGCATTATGGTCCCTTCAATGTGACATCTCACACATCCCTCCTCCGTCCTCCCTCCTCCCCTCCTCCTTCCTCCATACTCTCTACTCCCTCTTCCCTCCCTCTCCTCCCTCTTCCCTTCCCTATTCCCTCTTCCATTCTTCCCTCTTCTTTCCTCCCTCTTCCCTCCCTCCCTCCTCCCTTCTTCCCTCTTCTTTCTTTCTTTCTTTCCCCCTCCTCCTCCTCCTCCCTCTCTTTGTTTCTCCTTCTGTTGGTGTGAGGAGGTGAGGAGGAGGAGAAGAGAAGCTTCACATCCCACATGGCAGCTCTCTCCCAAAAATACTGAATTGATGCCGTCGCAATTCAAAATCTATTTTTTTTTAGAGGCGAAAATTGCAGAGAAGCTGAGATGAGTCAGTGGAGCGAGCTGCCGGTGACGCAAGAGAGGACAGCCGCGGCGTGGGCGCCGGAAGGAGTGGCGTTCACGTGCGTCGCGTCTCATCGAGAGTTCTACCTCAAAAATAAAATAAAACTCTTTTTAGACTTCTATCAACGTCTTGAAGCAACGAGCCGGAGACGTCGCGTGTCATCGGCTTCGACTCTGAACCACGATCATGACGGACGCCCACTTAGCTGGCCAACGCCAAAACTGGCTCCGCCCCCTTCCCCTGGCTCCGCCCCTTCCCCCCTGACTCACATCAGTGACGCCTCTGCTCCGTCGTCTTACGCCACATATTATATTTATATTCATCACATTAAGCAGAACTCAACGAAAAAGAGGCGACAGGTGAATGAAAACCTCACGGTTATTTGCATACATGTCATTGTTGAGCTGTAATAATGACATCACCTGCAGGCCGAGTGCCCCTGCAAAGCATTATGGGTAATGGAGCTGGTATTGCACAACTATAAAGCTGAGCACTGTCAAAATAAAAGCACAATCTCGTGCTGCGGGAGCCTCGCCTAAAACACAGAGTCTATATGTACAGCCAGAAGACTCAGGGAAACACACACACACACACACACACACACTTCATTTGTTATCACTCTCTCCAATATCCTCTAATACCTACATGTTTGATGAAAAGATTGTAAATTAATATCATTTTATGGATCGATTTCTGCTGATCCACTCCCGTTGTTCATATAAATTATTAACGATCGCACACTCAGCAGGACTCATCAATGCCGGCAGACGCACACACGCACACACACACACACACACACACGCACACACACACACACATGAAACAACGGATATCGACACAGACATCTGCAGCCAACAGCCGTTCTCTGTGCTGGGTTTCATTATTCAGGCCTCAGAGCCATCAGCTTGTCTGAGTTGAAGCATCTGCAATTTAAACAGGCCATGGGTGGAGCTGGAACACACACATACACACACACGCACACACACACACATGCATATGCATGCACACATACACACACACACACAGAATGAAGGGGAGGAAACAACATGATGGAGACTATTATTTCTCTCCAGACTGGATAATAACACGGTTTGGATGTAGAAAAGAACATTTAAACAATGCACACACACAACAATGCACACACACACACACACACACACACAGAGACTCACACATGCTTCGGGGTCCCGCTGCACGTTGAACAATGAGGGTAAAAGAAAAAAGCGAGGCATGCTTTCTGGCTCAGATGTCAAGCTGTTAAATATTATAGGTTTAAACTCTGCAGGGGCTATTGTCCGTATGCCGCCGAGCACGTGTGACACACACACACACGCACACACACAGGAGCTCATGTTGTGCTACACCTGCCTCAGGCCATCCCTTAGTTACACAAAGAGTCTCTAGCATTTAACACCTGCTGTCTCCCACAAACAAACACACACACACACACACACACACACACACACACACACACACACACACACACACACACACACACACACACACACACACACACACACACACACACACACACACACACACACACACACACACACACACACACACACACACACACACACACAACGATCCATTGACTCTCAGAGACAAGCGGCTTTGTTTGAAATAGCTGCGGCGGCGGCGGCCATGACAGATGTGGATCAAAACCCGACTCGTACAAAAAAAAGTATTTGTAGTCGAAAAGGACATAAAACACATTAAAAGATAAACAAACAAACAAAAAGCCAAAAGTCTCATAAGCCGACCAGATGTGGGGAAAATATGCCATAAAAATATATATAAATATACAAATATATATAAATATACATATATATACAGGCCAATGAGCTTAGGCGGCGTGATCTGCTCCCACATGACAGGAGGCTCCGCCCACATGACAAGAGGCTCCGCCCACTCCGTTCTCCTCCGCTTCAGCTATTTACATCTCGCTCGCACGCCGCTCGTTACGCGTCCGCCGGGTTTAGCGCTCGGCGAAGACGTTGAAGCCGTAATGAGGAAGACGAGGGTTTGAAGGAGAGGGTTTGAAGACGAGGGTTTGGGGTTTTACGTAAATAAATACTCTTTTTTCTAAACTGTCTCGTCTCAAATGAGGAAACAGAAGTTGCACCAGAGACCCTCTGAAGAAACACTGGGAGGCTTTGATCTCCACACCAGACGAGCGGTTTGTGTGTGCGTGTGTGTGTGAGAGTGTGTGAGTGTGTGTACTCCCCGAGGCCACATCAGGGGGTTGAATTGAGGCAAAGCTCCAAGCTCACAGTGAAGGAATGCAGAGACACAGAGCAGAACACAAGGCCAGGATCCTGAGGCTCACATGCACTTTTGAGGCTCTTGAAGCTCTTGAGGCTCCTGAGGCTCTTGAGGCTCTTGAGGCCCCCTTGTTTAGCCCACACACTGACACTGGAGAGCTATTTTTACTGAGCATTAGCTCAAGTTAAAATGCCCTCTGAGAGTTAATCTGACGCATTAGTTTCATATCTCAATGTGTCGCTGATATCTGAATCAGATGTTAATCCTCCTGACGTGGTCACACGTCAGTGTCGTCGCAGCTCTGCAACAAAAAGATCTTTATCGGGAAAATCCGCCGACGTGGACGCCTGGCGGCTCCTGAGGGCCCTCACACCTGTCGGTCTGGGGATTAGAGGGGAGATAACAGAGGGATTTGCTGACCTTTGACCTCTTTGATTCAACGGATCAGCTCATTGCGGCGGGCGAGAAACGTCGTCACGGAGACGAGTCACGGAGACGAGTCGCGTGTGACGCGGCCGGTGAGTCTGCCTCCTCACGTCAGGATGTTCCACTTTTAGTTTTAGGTCGACGTGTTTCCAACGTCGGGTTTCATAACCCTCGTCAAAATTCAAGAACTGTTACAGCCATAACTCCAAGAGTATCAGGTTGAGGAGGGAGGAAAGAGGGGGAGGGAAGAGGGAGGATGGAGGGAGTAGGGAATAGAGAAAAGGGAATGGGGAGTAGGGAAGAGGGAGAAGAGAATAGGGAATAGGGAAGAGGGAATAGGGAGAAGGGAAGAGAGAATAGGGAAAAGAGAATAGGGAATAGGGAAGAGGGAGAAGAGAATAGGGAAGAGGGAAGAGAGAATAGGGAGAAGGGAATAGGGAAGAGGGAAGAGAGAGAAGAGAATAGGGAATAGGGAAGAGGGAATAGGGAGAAGAGAATAGGGAGAAGGGAATAGGGAGAAGAGAATAGGGAGAAGGGAATAGGGACGAGGGAAGAGGGAGAAGAGAATAGGGAGAAGGGAATAGGGAGAAGGGAATAGGTGAGAGAATAGGGAATAGGGAGAAGAGAATAGGGAATAGGGAAGAGGGAGAAGAGAATAGGGACAAGGGAAGAGGGAATATAGGGAAGATGGATATATTGAAGTGATCATAATGCATCATTCCTACAATTATCTTTGTGTTATTTCAGCCGATACTTGCATATATTTTCATATAAGCGAGTTCTGCGTCGCACACGCCTGCTTCTCGCCGTCCCTGAGCGCCGCTTCATGCTCCATGTTTCAGACGTCAGATGAAGTCCCTCAGACTGAGGCGGTGACAACGAGCTCCACCCTGAGCTCTGATGTCTCCATGCAGGTTGAGATGTGCTTCATTCGGGCTGAAGCTGATCCTGGATCAGAGCGGCGCTCCTCCTCCTCAGCGTTTCCCACATGTTGCGTTCTGGAAGCTTTTGAAGGAACTTCCCGACACGCTGCTTTGAAACGCGGCCAAACTAAACCTCAGAGAACTTTTTTAATTCCACTTGAGGATCAGCGCCGCCTCCACGGGCCGGAGCTGCTCTATCACTCTCTCCCTCCCCTTCCTTTCTTCCTCCACTCTCTCTCCCCCTTTCCCTCCCTCTCCTTGCCTCTCTCCCCCTCCCTCTCTCTCTCTCTCCCTCCCTCTCCCTCTCTCTTTCTTCCTCCACTCTCTCCCTCTCTCCCCCTCTCTTTTTGTTCCCTCCATCTGTCCTCATTTGTTCTGCTCCCATTGTAATACCCATAATGCATCATGCTCGTCTGGTCTGTTGTCATGGCAGCAGTAAACTCATCGCCTCTTCATACACATGTTGATGGGTTTCCAGGAAATTTTTTTGTATCTCTGTCCAGACATGAGAAAGTGAGAAAATGTCGGATTTAAACTAACAAAGAGAATTCCAAAGCAAACAGTTTATAACCTTAAATGACTCAAATGAATGAGAGACAATCGTTTAATTAAGAGAATAAACATGTATGTATTTTCCGTGCAGGTGCGTTCACTTGCAGCGTGGAAAATGAGAGCGAGTATGAAAGAGCGCGTACGCCGGTTTATATTTTATTTGGCTTATTCAACATTTAAAACTCAGCGTTAAATGAACATGTGAAAATAACAAATTTCCATGACTTTTCCAAAACTTTTGTGGGTTTTTTTCCCCTCCAGAACTTTATCAGGCCTGGAAATAACCATTTTCAAAGATTCCATGACTTTTCCATGGTTTTCCGTACGAATCCTGCCTGGCAACCAGTCAATATGCACAAATAAACCAGACGAGTGAAAAAGAGAAAAGACAAGCCAACAGAGGAGGAGAGGGGAGCGAGCGGCGGAGCTCCTAAGTGGTTCTTAAGCTGGAGCAACAGAGACGCGATTGTGTGCCGGTCGGGGCGATGATGGCATCTACCGGATTGCCGAGGTACCTTCTGTCAGGTGTCAGGCATTACCGGCTCCCATTTCCATCCATCTTAATCCGGAATGACTCAACGTCTGGGCCCGACGCCGTCGTCTCCTGGCGAAACCCGCAGGCCTTAAACAGCACACGTCACGGTGCTTTAAGACTCCTCCCGCCCCAACGAGCCGCTGCACGCACCGCGGCGACGGGATTTGTGTGTTTGGATTCTGGAACGCTGGCAACGCCGGTTCATGTCTTCAATCTGACGCGTGTTAGTGCGGACTTAAAGAAACATGGGGAAACAGTATACCTTAAAGGGGAAGAGGCAGAACGCAGTGACGGGCCTGTGGACCCGCGAAGCTAACTGGGAGCTAAATGCTAACGCTAACATGCATGTTGAGTTAAAAAAAATATAGAATTGGCAATTTTTACTTGAGGAAAAGTTGCGGTTGTGTCCCGAGATTTGCAAAGAATTTTAGAAAAACCCGCACGAGCCCTGACGACTCGACCTCCGAGCTGACTGGGAGCTAAATGCTAATGCTAACATGCAAGTTGAGGTTTTTATTTAATTATTAATAAAACATTTTGACAATTTACAATTTTTACTCGATGAAAAGTTGCGGTTGTGTCTCGATGGTCGTCCTAGATTTGCAAAAAACTTTAGAAAACCCGCACGAGCCCTGATGACTCGACCTCCGAGCTGACTGGGAGCTAAATGCTAATGCTAACATGCATCTTGAGGTTTTTTTTAATATCATTAATAAAACATTTTGCCAATTTATAATTTTTACTCTGAAAAGTTGCGGTTGTGTCTCGATGGTCGTCCTAGATTTGCAAAAACGTGCACGAGACCCGACGACCGACCCGAACCGGCACTAAAGGTCAAGGGGTCACCAAAGTGCTCAGCGTTCATCCTCTGGGGGAACATGACCATGAACATGGATATATTTCACACCACAGCCATTGGAGCGCTCTGTTTTCCTGCTGGTGTGTGTGTGTGTGTGTGTGTGTGTGTGTGTTCCTGCCGGCCTCCATCACAGGAAGCTGGCCGTGCTCCACAGCCTCTCCTCATCTCCTCCTCCCTGCTCCCAGATCAGTTGATAGAGAAACCTGCACCGCTTGGCAAGTCTCTCATCCGTGGACGGCGGCCTGGACTGAAGAGGCCTCTCGGCTATTAATACTGACACACAGACACGCAACGCAGACACGCAACGCAGACACGCAACGCAGACACGCAGACGGAGGGACACTGAATGCACCACGGGAAAAAAAGTGTGAGTGAAGCAGCTGATCGGAAAAAACAGGGACAGGGTCACGGCTCGGCCAGCCAATCAGAGACGGCCTTGAGTCACGCCGAGCCGAGAGCAGAACTGAGGCGACACCTCGCCCACTCAGATGACGACGAGTCACAGACAGACAGGCAGACAGGCAGGCAGACAGGAAGTAAGTAACCAAGAGATGGAGGATAAGAGGAATATATAAAGGCTCAAAGCTGCGACGATAGATGTAAGAGTTGAATTGGTTGGAAAAAAAGTGCAATACAGCAAATGGAAAGAACATTCAACACACACACACACACACACAGACACTTTACAATTAGTTTTCCAGCTGACACATTTGTTCTCGAGGTATCAAAATGCTCCATCAATACTGCAAATAAGCCCTGTGTGTGTGTCCTTGTGTGTGTGTGTCTGTGTGTGTGTGTGTGTGTGTGCGTGTCCATGCTATCTGAGCCCTTTCTCCCAGGTCAACGGGCCACTTAGGCCAACCAATAATCAGTATAGGCTTTTCCTGCAGAATCAATAAACCAATCAAATGAGTTTTCACTGCGGAGTCAATCGAGCTCCGGGGGGTTTGAGGAGGAGGGGGGGGGGGGGCGAATGAGGCTTATTTTTGGGCTCCACTGGGAGTTTTGGGGTCTGTAATGAAAAGACGTCATTAAAGTAAATGAAGAAGTCCGAGAGAAACATGCCAGCGTGTCTCTGATGCATGAGGATGACGTGATGAACAAAGTGAGGACCATCATCCCTTCATTCATTCATTCATTCATCCCTTCATTCATTCATCCCTTCATTCATTCATCCCTTCATTCATTCATTCATGGCTCATTCTGATACTCAGTTCATGCACGAACCACGATGCCGTTGTGCAATGCTGAACTCTAGTGGCGGCTGCAGTATTACATGGAATCCATTAAGGGCTGTGTGTTCTCTGATGAAGGATTCTCACTTCAACCCCCTCCCCCCCTCCCCCCCCCCCCCTCCGGATGGGAACAGGTGGCTGGACAGAGAGAACTGTGTGTGTGTGTGTGTGTGTGTGTGTGAGATAACTGTGTGTGTGTGTGTGGGGGGGGGGGGGGAATTAAACAAGAGGAGGAGAGAATCAAAGAGGCCTTTGAAGTGGTACACTGGGCTTGAACCTCACTGCACATGGGCTGCCAATCTTAAGTGGAGGGATGAGGAGGTGCGTGGATGGACAGATGCAGGGAGGAAGGAGGGAGGAGGGAGGTTCTGCATGGATGAAGGTTTAGTGGCTTCACGTCACAATCCAAATTATTTATATATATTTT
>NC_079405.1:27632008-27647008 GCF_029220125.1 Pseudoliparis swirei | reverse complement strand
TCGAGTCCAATAGAACAGAGACGCAGAGTTCCTGAGGCCGATGTTTTCGGTTGGCCTGGGTGATTTTAAACAGCCGACACTGGACCGGCTCTTCTGTGCCTCAACACACTCAGGCGACTTACTATAAAAGAGCAGGCTGGACCCCCCCAGGGGGTTATTCAGAGAGGAGGAAGCAGAATACATAGAAGAGAAAGAGAGAAGGAACACAGTGCTTCTACTATATGTTTAATAATCTGTTGAATATTGAGAGAATCGTCAATATTTCAGTGAGTTGAGACAATAACATGTTGACCGTGAGGACGGCGTAGTGAAGCCGTAACATCTCTGAGAGCTCGATAAACAACAACAACGTGCTTGAGTTACATGAATTACAACATACGGTTCCCAACCTAACCTCGGGAGACCCCGAGGGGTCCTTGGATCAATCTAAGAGGGCCCAATTATTTTTGTGTCGACTCTAGAAACACTTCAAAATTAAAGATATTTTTACTAGCTCATGTCTAGTCAATTAGTGATTATTATTAAAATGTTTGTTAAATGCTAAGAAAATGCAGATTAATGCATTTAATTAATTTATTTAATTTGTTTATTTTAATTAATTAATTGTATTTATTGTATTTTATTTATTTTATTCATTTTATTTCGCTTCAAGTCCACCACATCGCTCCAGAACCACATACATTTTTCCTCTGTTAGACTAAAAAAAGGAGACTTTTCCCTGCAGGAACGACGCCGTGTTGGAGCTTTAAAACTAAGAGTTTCACTCCAGTGTGTCGGAGGGGAAAACAACTGTACTTTTTATTGTGAGAGTGCAAAGCCGGCCAATCAAAAGGCTGCATTCCTGAGCCCGCTGTTGCCCCCCTGATCGTTTACTTAACAGCAAGGAGGCAGGACGGTCTTTAGGACTCAGACCCTCCTCTTCTATTGTGTTATCGCCAGTCAGAGAGAAGCCCTAAGAACTCATCTAAACGAGCTCCAGCCCGGTTGACCTTTCTTTTGCCAAAATACTGTCGTTTTTATGCCATTTGCTTCGTGTTTTACGAGGAGAACTGGTGTCAGGGATCGCCATGGCTACGGCGTGAATGTGACTCCAGTTTCAACTGAGTTAAACTCTTGTATTTTGCTCTGTTTTGTTGATCCAAGTCAACAGAAGCTCATCGAGACCCACGACCACAACGTGGGAACATGAGGCGCCCGGCTCGGAGCCTCTCCGAGGGGTCAGGACTCCTCGTGGAGATGAGACTCTGTTAACGAGTGATTGCCGATGATCGGAATCATCCGAGGAGCTAACGACCTGCGGCGCCGCCCTCGACGTACACGAGGCCGTTTGTTCCACATTCCTCAGGAGGAGTTGCGACCAGAGGTCAAACTCTTTTCACGCGCCGACCCAAACCACCACCTGCACGCAAGCCGGAAAACAATGGCTCCTTCACAATAGAACGGATGGTTGATTGTATTCAGAGGAGGCTCCTCCTCCAAAGAGAAACCCTAGAGTTGTTGTTGGCTACAGGGACAGCAAAGCATTCCCATTGTTCACGAATGCATCGGACGGTTTGGTATCAGATGCACTCCCGTCACAGAGACACAGCAGACAGGAAGTCGACCGCGTGGCCATCGCCCTGTGTGTGTGTGTGTGTGTGTGTGTGTCTGTGTCTGTGTGTGTGTGTGGCCTTACCTCCATTTGTGCAGGGTGAATCCCGGACACTGGTCTCCACAGGTGATGCAGGGCTGTCCTCTCTGAGGCTCGTCTGCAGGGGTCAGCTGTGGGAGGGAAGAGGGGGGGGGGGTGGTGATGATGATGGTGATTATGATGATGATGGTGAAGGCTCTTGCTTTATATCCATTTAGACAACAACGCTGCCTGTGGCTCTAGATGTCAGAGGGCCAAGTGGGGAGTATTTATACGCGTTATACTTCACCTGCTGCATCAAAACCTCAAGATTATTAGGTTTTAATTGAGTTCTCCTGCATTAATTACACTTACACCGACAACAACAACAACAACAACAACACCTCCTGGCTCCTCATCAGTTAAATAAAAATGTGTCACATTACATATTCAATATCAAAAGCCACTGGTGGAAAAATGAGAGAAGGAGAGAGAACATGTCTTCTTTATATGAGTTACTTCACCTGCAGCATCTCTACAAAACCTCAACTGTTTTACAACGCACAATATATATATATATATATATATATTCATATATATATACATTTATATAAATATATGTATATATATATATATATAACTCATTAAAAAATGTAGTTCTCCATGTCACCTGCATTAGTTACACCGACAACAACAACAACAACACCTTGTGGCTCCTCATCAGTTAAATAAAGATGTGTCACATGACATTTTCCCACATTCAACGTCACAACAAGCCTCTGAGAACATGCAGAATCTTCTGTATCATCGTGTTGGTGATGAGACTTTCAGAACAGAGGTAACTGGAGCCCTTAGCAACAGAAAACACAGACAACTTTACATCAAACTAAAAGAACGTCGCAAGCTGTTTACTCTTTTTTTAAATATATTAATAATTAAAGTACCAATGCAAACCACCAAACATCAAACTTTGTTTCTCCAAACTTACCGATCTGCTGGAATCTCTCCGTTTATAGCCGCGGCTGAACATCACGAGCTGATCTCAGGTCAGTGGAGGCGCAGTCTGGAGGAATGGCGCACGGAGCGGCGCACGGCTCCAGACTCCCTGACGCACGGACTCTCTCCCCCACTCCCACCCCCACCCTTTCTCTCTCTCTCCCATCCACCTCCTTCATGAACGGAATGGAGCTTTTCCGGATTGCGGCTCCACCCCGTTTTCTCGCAGCCAATCAGGGGCCGAGAGCCGACACACTGTAATTAAAGCCTGCACGCCGCCAGTGGTGCAGGTGGTAGAGATGCCGGTGTGGCGTGCGGCCCCTGAGGGCCTCCGGGCTCACAGCAGGCCTGTAATCCATCAGCAAATACATGCCTCATGCTCAGTGGGGTAAGACGCCTCATTCAACCGCAAGGTCGTATTAGCTGCATGTTTGAAGGTCTGAGCAAGGCACTGGAACCCCAAGTTGCAGTTGCTTCCTTCACCGCAGCCCACTGCCTTAATAACTAAGGATGGCTAAATGTAGAGAACCACTTTGGGCCTTTTGGGAATAGTATATTTATTATTAATTATAATATATGCCCTTATGCTTTGCTAACGCCTCATGTTCACATCGCCGGTTTCTTCTTCTTCTTCTTCTTCTTCTTCGTTACGAGTTCCCCGGCAACGATGAGGCAGGAAAGGTTCAGTTAGAAAAGATGAGACACTCACAGGGAACCTTGACTCACATATTCAGTTTATGGCAATACTGAACTGATATTTCATAGACATTCACGGTTCAAAGCCGATGTACATTCACATAGAGACAAAGTACAATACATATTCAGAG
Organism: Pseudoliparis swirei; assembly: GCF_029220125.1. Taxonomy (NCBI): domain Eukaryota; kingdom Metazoa; phylum Chordata; class Actinopteri; order Perciformes; family Liparidae; genus Pseudoliparis; species Pseudoliparis swirei. Next base: position 27,643,576 of record NC_079405.1, on the reverse strand, counting down.
GTAAAATAAATCATTTATAATGATACTTCAATTGATACATGTTCAGTTGCTTGATAAACACGTGGCGAATGCAAAAAGTACGATAAAATACAATTAATATCAGAATAATCCCTTCCTTTAGGACACATGAGACCTCTTATGGACTGGACTTTCCTTCGCTCGGCTTTAGAAATAATTCCATGTACAGAGGCAGATTAACACCGACGTTCCCTTTGGCTGCAGTGTGCACATGATCACGTACAACAAGGCACTGAAATAGCAAACAGCATCATGTGTGGCTTCTTTAATCAGTCGTAACATATAAACATAACCAGGGGCGGCTTGTCCATAAGGGCGATTGGGGCGACGCACTGCCTCGGGGGAAAAGAAAAAAGAAAAAAAGAGAAAAGAAAAAAAAAGAAGAAAAAAAATTCGCATTCTACCACTAGACGTCTGCTCTGCCTCTGTACGTCATTGTCCAATCAGGTAACAGTCATTCAGTCAGCCTAAAGTCGTGCTTCAAATGGCCCGCCCTTCTGGGGATTTTGAAGAAAATGAAAATCGCCCAGACCTCTCCATTGACTCCAATGTTAAACCCATTTTTTTCACAAAACAGAGCTCTCAATGCATTCTCTATGGCTTCCGGGAGGAGTCGCCTCTCCAGGTCTTGTCATAATTAATCGACGTAAAGCGTCTCAGTCGTCATACAGCTTGACAGAGGCATATTCAGTCGGCCAGTGCTCAGGGGAACAGCAGCGATTCAATTCTTTCTTTGAAAGAGACTCCTTTCGGTCGGCGTAACATTGAAGACACATCGGCAACAATAGAAGTAGGACCTCCTAGACCAGCGGTCGCCAACACGTCGATCGGTCGACCTCGGAGACGTTCCCTGTCTCCAAAATAAAATGAAAATAAAATCAGAAACACATTGTTCCTCATTCTCGAACATTTTCTGAGGGGTCTTCTGAAACGTTTTCTTCCTGACTGGAAGATGGACGTCAGAAAAGATCTCCGCCTGATGTTAAAGAACGCCTGTAAACGGGTTCTCTGACAGCCGTGTTGTCAGCTGTGCTGAAAGAGGAATGTAGGACTACAGGTGAGGCGCAGGGGAAATGCAGAAAGACCTTTATTGACAACTCCACATATTACACACGGTCAAAGTACACCGACATAAAACTAAGTCATGAATAAATAAATGTTGAAATGCCTGTACCTTAACCCTCCTGTTATGTTGCGGGTCAAATTGACCCGTTTCAAAGTTTGAAAATCTAGGAAAAATACTTCTCAGTACCCTTTCTGTATAAAACTTCTTCTGCTTACCTTATTTAGTGTAATCAGCGTAAAAAAAAATACAAAAAAAATATCATGTATTTGCAACCCCCCCCTGCAGGTTTATATAACAGAGATGATGTTCCCGGGTCAATTTGACCCGGCTGTGAAAGTGAAGGCTAAAAGTCATCAGAAGAGTCACGTTTAGACTATTTCTTTCTTTGTAAATGTAGGGCAGTCTTTCTTACTCCCACCAAGTTTCAACACACACTCACCAACACACACACACACACACAACACAGACACCAACACACACACAAACACACATGTCAGCACACACACACCCCGTTCACAACCCCATATATAAAGTTGTACACATTTCAAACTTCAAACAAAAGAATCAGGTGGTTGTTATGGGAACCATCTCTATCCTGCTGTGTGTCCATCACCCTACATGAGAAGCACACTTTAGTTTACAGACTAAACAATGTTTATCATCTTCTAACTTTCCCCCTAAATACACCTTTATTGGACATGGGACACTCATGTGAGGGTTTCTTTCATGTCTCAACGAATAAATATGTAGTAATAGTACTTCTAATATACTGTCTGTCTGACTGGGAGAGACACACACCCTGTCTCATCCCAATCTCAGACCCACACACATTCTCTTTCTAACGACCCCACCTGTGCGAGAAATACAGACACTATTTTGACGGGAACCTTTATTTTTCACTGCGGGAAAACTCCACGCACGCCTTAGTAGGGGAGGGGCCAAACATACAAAAAGGTTGCTGAGCAGTCCTACAACATTACACTCTGCAGATACATACGACTGCACCAAGAGGATGACTGTGTGCTGGCCTTTGGTCATCTTTAATCATATAATGTATGCATCTTAACACAAAAACTAAACATAACTAAAGTTTACTTTCAATACAAATCCTTTATGACTCATTTGGCTTGATTTTTAGTGGGCGGGTCATTATGACCCTGAACAGCACAGATGTCTCATCTCTATTTATCTACATCACCCCATGAAAAAAAAAAAATTACAAAATGCAAATACAATTTAGGAGAAAATACATGTTATGGTAGACTAATGCAATTTAGATTTAGATTCTTTCAATGTTCCTAAAAAAATAGTTTGAACATGTATTTTTCATTAAAACGAGTGAGTGTGTCATGATCTGGAGTTTGTGTTAGTTTTGTGTCTTGTTTGGAAGTCCTTGTGTCGTCTGTCTCCCTGTGATTGTCTGCCCTGGCCCTGATTGTTTCCTTCTGTGATTGCTGGCCCCGCCCTCATTGTGTCCACCTGTGTCTCGTTCCCCGTTGTCCAATCCTCTCACCTTGCCTGTGTATGTAAACCCTGTTCGTCTCATTCCCAGGGTGGCTTCACTATTTGTCCGTGTGTTTTGTCGTCCTGTTCTGGTTTCTTGGAGTAAAGATTGTTTTGTGCAATAATGTCGGCGTTTGGGTCCTCTCGTTGCGACAACCTGGACTGCGCATGACAGAAAGCCACCAAGAATGGACCCAGCCTTCAGTTTCCACTGCGGTTCCTGCCGGGCCAACTAAGTTCAGGTACTTCTGGAGGAGATGTGGGAGTCCCTCCGGGCCCGTGGTCCTGTGCGGCTCCAGTCCCCGATGTTCCGTCTGGCTCCAGACCCGAGGTTCCAGTCCACGATGTTCCAGTCCCGGTGTTCCGTCGCGGTTCTGGTCTAGCCAGCCTTCCATGAGGTGCATCTCCACAACATGTGAGTCCCCGGGCCTTGGCCCTGTGCAGCTCAGTCCGCGATGTTCCGTCACAGGCTCCAGACCCCGAGGTTCCAGTCCACAATGTTCCGGTTCCGTCACAGGCTCCAGACCCGGTTCCAGTCCACGATGTCCGCCACAGGCTCCGGACCCTGAGGTTCCAGTCCACGATGTTCTGGTTCCAGTCCCGGTGTTCGTCCCGGTTCCAGTCCACGGTTCGGTTCCAGTCCCGAGTTCCGTCACGGTTCCAGTCCACGATGTTCATGTTCCTGTCCCGGTGTTCCGCCGCCTCCAGCCCCGATGTTCTGGTTCCAGCCCCGATGTTCGGTTCCAGTCGGTGTTCGTCCGGCTCCTCGATGTTCCAGTCCCGGTGTTCCGCTGGCTCCAGCCCCGATGTTCCAGTCGGTATTCCGCCTCCGTTCCGCCCGGCCCGGTTCTCCCCATCCGCCCGCCGTCAGTCACAGTTCCCGTGTTCCGTCCGTCCATCCCGGTTCCCGTGACCTGTCCCATCCAGTCACAGTTCCCCATGTCTCGTTGCCCGGTCATGGTCCCAAACCCCATCCCCAGACCCGGTACCCTGGGACTTCCTCTCCTGAGCCGGTCCCCTAGCTCCCGCTCTTGTCCTCCGGCCCGCCCTCAGGCGCGCCTCGGCCTGGTTATCGTCCAGCGGCCCGCCCCGGACTGCTTCTGCAGCCTTGGACCCTCCTCCGGCTCCTCCACCCACCCTTGTGGAACGGCCGTCTGGAATTCGTCCCTTGATGGGGGTACTGTCATGATCTGGAGTTTGTGTTAGTTTTGTGTCTTGTTTGGAAGTCCTTGTGTCGTCTGTCTCCGTGATTGTCTGCCCTGGCCCTGATTGTTTCCTTCTGTGATTGCTGGCCCCGCCCTCATTGTGTCCACCTGTGTCTCGTTCCCCGTTGTCCAATCCTCTCACCTTGCCTGTGTATGTAAACCCTGTTCGTCTCATTCCCAGGGTGGCTTCGTACTGTTTGGTCCGTGTGTTTTGTCGTCCTGTTCTGGTTTCTTGGAGTAAAGATTGTTTTTGTGCAATAATGTCGGCGTTTGGGTCCTCTCTCGTTGCGACAACCTGGACTGCGCATGACAGAGTGCTCCTGATTGAACTCTGATCTATGGAGGTGTAAATAACTCAATTCCACTAAAAACTGATTTAATTGTTAGTAATGTTGTTGGTGATGAGGTACAAACTATAGTTTTTAGAATTTTTTGGTTTCTGACCACTTTTGGATGATTCAACATTAACCGGGTCAAATTGACCCGGGAACACCACAGCTGTATGTAAGAAACGAACATAACAGGAGGGTTCATGTAAATGTTTACGTTACGATATTCACAAGTTGTGCCTGCGCATGCGCGACAGCCGAGATTCTTGGCGACTTGACAGGTCTTACCTCCGTGAGTGGCTTTTCTGCTGTTGCCCTTCAAAACAAAAGCTCAACATTTAGCTTTTTCTTGTCTGGTGGAGCAATCTGGTTTACTTGAAAGTGATTGCAATTGTATTTCTTCTATTTGAAAAAGCACAGATGCAGGAATCACAAATGGGGATCTCATATTTATTATAATTATTTAAATCTTGTTGGAAAAAATCACCAAATCAAAGACCAGGAGCTGGATTACTGACAGACAGCTCACAGACGGCCTCAGACTGTCTGTCTGCTTATGAACTAATTACAAGCTCACAGACAGAGTTCAGTCACAGCCGTCACACTGACTGGAGTCACATGACTTGATGGCATTGTGAGAAAGCTACACATAGACAGCTGTCTGAAGGTCTGTGGTTTTGGGAGGGTTAATCATTATCAAAAAAATTGCCCCCCCTGAGAATTTTTTCAGGAGCTGCCACTGAACATAACGCATGCAGCCTGCACATCCACCATGCACACAGGGAGAGCTCCTCTCTTATTGTTGTCTGAATTTCTCTTTTTGAAGAAATAAACCGGCATGAACCTGGATAAAGAGATGCAAAAATTAACATATACGCAAGAAAAGTACCCTGATATTGTCACAACAACAACAACAACAACAACAACCAGACAGTTCGGAGAGACGGGTAGAAAACAAAGATGGAGGGATGTGAGGTACACAAGATGTTTACAGGCCGCGTCTGGACAGAAATCAGGCTGCAGGGCCTAATGGGCTACTCTACATTCCTATTTATATATACAGGACTGTCTCAGAAAATTAGAATATTGTGATAAAGTTCTTTATTTTCTGTAATGCAATTAAAAAAACAAAAATGTCATGCATTCTGGATTCATTACAAATCAACTGAAATATTGCAAGCCTTTTATTCTTTTAATATTGCTGATTATGGCTTACAGCTTAAGAAAACTCTAAAATCCTATCTCATAAAATTTTAATATTTCCTCAGACCAAGTAAAAAAAAAGATTTATAACAGCTGAGTGTTTGTCAAGGCTCAGGAAACCCTTGCAGGTGTTTCGAGTTAATTAGACAATTCAAGTGATTTGTTTAATACCCTACTAGTATACTTTTTCATGATATTCTAATATTTAGAGATAGGATATTTGAGTTTTCTTAAGCTGTAAGCCATAATCAGCAATATTAAAGAATAAAAACTGCAATATTTCAGTTGATTTGTAATGAATCCAGAATACATGACATTTTTGTTTTTTTAATTGCATTACAGAAAATAAAGAACTTCATCACAATATTCTAATTTTCTGAGACAGTCCTGTATATATAAAATATACATAAATATATATCTTTGATCGGGACTTGTCCTTTAACTCCCACGTAAAGCAAATCTCAAGGACTGCATTCTTTCATCTACGTAATATTTCAAAAATCAGGCACATCTTGTCTCAAAAAGATGCAGAAAAATTGGTTCACGCGTTACTTGAGACTGGATTACTGCAACTCCTTATTAGCAGGCTGCTCTAATAAATCTCTTAGGTCCCTCCAGTTGATCCAGAATGCTGCAGCTCGTGTTCTCACTAAAACTAAGAAAGAGATCACATCACTCCTGCACTAGCTGCTCTGCACTGGCTCCCAGTAAAATCAAGAATCACTTTTAAAATTCTTCTCTTAACCTACAAAGCCTTGATTGGTGATGCTCCATTAAACAAACTCAGCTGTTTCACAACACTATTATATATTTATATATATTCATATATATATACATTTATATAAATATATGTATATATATATATATATATATATATATATATAACTCATTAAAAAATGTAGTTCTCCATGTCACCTGCATTAGTTACACCGACAACAACAACAACAACAACAACAACACCTTGTGGCTCCTCATCAGTTAAATAAAGATGTGTCACATGACATTTTCCCACATTCAACGTCACAACAAGCTTCTGAGAACATGCAGTATCTTCTGTATCATCGTGTTGGTGATGAGACTTTCAGAACAGAGGTAACTGGAGCCCTTAGCAACAGAAAACACAGACAACTTTACATCAAACTAAAAGAACGTCGTAAAGCTGTTTACTCCTTTTTTTAAATATATTAATAATTAAAAGTACCAATAAACCACCAAACACTCAAACTTTGTTTCTCCAAACTTACCGATCTGCTGGAATCTCTCCGTTTATAGCCATGGCTGAACATCACGAGCTGATCTCAGTAGTCAGTGATAGGCGCCAGTCTGGAGGGAATGGCGCACGGAGCGTGGCGCGCACGGACTCCAGACTCCCTGACACTGGGACTCTCTCCCCCACTCCCACCCCCTTAACCCTTTCTCTCTCTCTCTCCCATCCACCTCCTTCCATGAACGGAATGGAGCTTTTTGGATTGCGGCTCCACCCGTTTTCTTCACTGGCCAATCAGGCTGGAGAGTCGACACACTGTAATTAAAGCTCTGCACGCCGCCAGTGGTGCAGGTGGTAGAGATGCCAATTGTGGCGTGCGGCCCCGAGAGACTCCTGGGCTCACAACAGGCCTGTAATCCATCAGCAAATATGCCGGGCGGCTTTTAGCTTCAGTGGGTAAGAGGGCGTCCTTCAACCGCAAGAGTCGTGTTTCGATCCCGCTCTCCCCATTAGCTGCATGTTGAAGTGTCCTTGAGCAAAGGCACTGAACCCCCAGTTGCCTCTCGGGCACTCTCACCACAGCCCACCATGCTGCCTCAATAACTAAGGATGTAAGTTAAATGTACGAGAACTAATTTTATGAGAGTTAATAAAAGTGTATATTTATTTATATATTTAAATACATGCCTCATGCTTCAAACGCCTCATGTTCACATCGCCGGTTTCTTCTTCTTCTTCTTCTTCTTCTTCGTTACGAGTTCCCCGGCAACGATGAGGCAGGAAAGGTTCAGTTAGAAAAGATGAGACACTCACATATTCAGTTTATGGCAATACTGAACTGATATTTCATAGACATTCACGGTTCAAAGCCGATGTACATTCACATAGAGACAAAGTACAATACATATTCAGAGGTAAAATAAATCATTTATAATGATACTTCGATTGATACATGTTCAGTTGCTTGATAAACCGCATCGCTTGAATGCAAAAAGTACGATAGCAATCACATTAATATCAGAATAATCCCTTCCTTTAGGACACATGAGACCTCTTATGGACTGGACTTTCCTTCGCTCGGCTTTAGAAATAATTCCATGTACAGAGGCAGATTAACACCGACGTTCCCTTTGGCTGCAGTGTGCACATGATCACGTACAACAAGGCACTGAAATAGCAAACAGCATCATGTGTGGCTTCTTTAATCAGTCATAATATATAAACATAACGCATGCAGCCTGCACATCCACCACGCACACAGGGAGAGCTCCTCTCTTATTGTTGTCTGAATTTCTCTTTTTGAAGAAATAAACCGGCATGAACCTGGATAAAGAGATGCAAAAACAAACATATACGCAAGAAAAGTACCCTGATATTGTCACAACAAAAACAACAACAACAACAACAACCAGACAGTTTGGAGAGACGGGTAGAAAACAAAGATGGAGGGATGTGAGGTACACAAGATGTTTACAGGCCGCGTCTGGACAGAAATCAGGCTACCAGGGCCTGAAAATGGGCTACTGTAATATCTCCCTATTTATATATATATATATATACAAATAAACTGAATTGAATTGAATGTATATTTATTTACATGCATATATATAAATGTTTTTTACACATATAAATATATTTATGTATACATATTTATATATATTTAAATACATGTATATATAATAGACATATATATATATATAAATAAATAAATAGAAATATATGTATACAAAAATTAAACATATATAGAAATAAATATATAGAAATATATATCTAAAAATATATATATATATATTTATTTAAATATATAAATACGGACCAGTGCATTACATCCCTGGAATCTGATTGGCACGAGGTGATGTCTTTCTTTCAAGTTCCTCCAGATGAGATAACCTGTGTGCTCCGTGGAAGCTAAAGGCTAACGGCTCCTAAACAAGCTGATGGCGAAACGCGCCATCACAGAGGAATGTGCTTCCCTCCGATGTCCGGCGACATCATACCCGTCAACCGCCTCACGGTTTCTCACATCCGACTGCAAAGTGTCTCCAGCCTATTCAACCTCCAGCTCTGCCAAAAGTATTAATGTTCGGTTGTTTAATGTAGCACGACGTCGATGTTTCACGTCATACTTTAGACCAAATTAAGAGATTTAATTCACCTTCTGTAAAACTACCTCAGAAAACAGCATCAATCCCAACATGGCACCCGGCTTAGTGTTGTCGTGAGTTGCTCTTCCCTCTCCTGAGGGAGTCAGGTGATGCAGCCTGACCACAGGTGAGGCTCCATAACACCGTAACACCTGCTTATTGACTCGATATGACTGATACCTCGAGAGCACCGGGGAGGAGACGTGTGCAGAGTGAGAGGATGAATTCACAGCAACGTTTGAGATGGAAGGATCAACTTTCACAACTTTCTCCAGTTACATTCGACACGCATCAGACTTCATCAAAAAATAAACGCATAAAGTGTAAATATTCAAATTGGAAGGAACATTCTGGCAAAATATATATAGAAAAATGGATAAATAGCAACTGTGGAGTAAAAAAACAATTATATTACAATACAAAAATAAATGGAGATAGAGTACAATAAATAAGACATTTCTACACCGGCTATGTACAATAATTACAACAGATTAATGTACACTATTATACACACACATGAGTAAAGGAGGTCGGCTTGACCTGCAGCACCGAGGAGGAGGAGGGACGTCTCGTCACAATGAGGATGAAGAGGATGGAACTAAAAAACACACGCAAACGACTATTACAGTTCTGTGATATGAAATACTTCATATTCAATCGTAATTTTTAAGCGTAAAAGTAACAGATGTATTCATGAATATAACTAATAAAACAAACTGAAAATATATAATATGTATATTATTACTTTGGTTCACAAGCATTGCTGGTGTAGATCACCTCTTATGAGCAAAATGGACATTAAAAACATAAAAAACGTTTATAATAATAGAGTTGTGTGCATCTATCCTCATCTGAGGGGCTCACAGATTGCGTCTGTTATTGTCGGAGTATTGTTGTGGGATAATAAATGCACCTGTTGGTCGTCATTAGAATCCCTCCGCTGTGACCGGCAGCCTGGAGCCGGAGGACGGGGCGCATGTACCGCAGTAGCCGCCGCACATTCCTGACACTCTGCTGCCATCCTGTGGACACAAGAGGAATTACACCATCTCTCTGAATATAATACATATATATATATATATATATATATATATATATAATACATATATATATATAGACAATACAAATATATATATATGTATTATATATATATACATACATATATATAATATCGTCGTTAACCCATCACTTGTTCCCTGAAAAAAAACCTCTGAAATGTACATTATTTTTCAGTTTTTGGTCACCTAAACTTTTTTATTTAACCTCTGGCAGTTTGCCGCTGACCTTTGTACCATTTCAGGTTGTTCACTGGACTTGAACTTCTTAAATTTAAATAAAAACTGGAAACAATGTGTATGTTCTAAAAACTTTTGACCGGTAGTGTGAAAGTGTTGACGTTGGCTGTAGTTTTGAGAGTCGATACCTGAGACTTCCATACGTCGGCCTCTGCATAGTTGCCCTGGGAGACCCACGAGGAGTCCTCCGCCACCGTGAGACCAGTTCCTGAGAGGTTGACCCTGAACCGGCCCTGAGAGGCAGAGACGGAGAATATATCAATGAGTTATCCCAAATATATATATCACGGCAATGTCAAAACGGAAAGAAAAAAATATGTATTGTTTATCAATTAATGACAATTTGGGACATTTTTATGTGATGTTTTTTCAAAATTTGAGGCCAAATCTGAAAGAGAAACACCAATAAGGACAAAACAAAGCATTTAAGTCAAAGTAACGGCTTAGGAGGACACGTAAAAATGAAGAATGCGTCCAGTTTGTAAAATGGAAGGTTATTTATGTATAAAGTTTGTTATTTATGTATGAAGTTTGTTATTTATGTTTAAAGTTGGTTATTCTTTTATAAAGTTGAACGGCTTCCAACATAAACCCAAATATATGTTCCTTGTCCAAAATCTATTAGTATATTCCTAAAAAAAGGAAAGAAATCAAAACAAATTTTCACCTGTTGGTCCAAAAACGGTGTGCTCCTGCCAATCTAGCAACACCTGGGTCCTAGCGCCCCTCAATTTATATTGGCCTCTGTCTTAATTGACAGTGGCTCTGCGCCCCCTAGTGGTGGGAGGGCCAACGAACCAAAAACAAACAAAATGGCTCTTCCAGTCGGTCCGACTCCCTCCGCTGCGCTGTAGTGCTCACCTGTGGACAGCGGGCGGCGCTGTAACAGTCTCCAGCGGTGGCGAATGGCACGCGGTGTCCCTCGAGGGTGACGGCGAACCTCCAATCGGTAGCTCGGCAACGAGATAAACGAGATACACCGACACGCTCAGCTCCATGTGTGTGAGTGTGTATGTGTGTGTGTGTGTGTGTGTCAGACGGACTCTGCTGAAGGTCGTGACCCCGGCTGCGTCGTAATCTCTCCGACAGTCACAGTCCTCCCTCCTGGAGCCGCTGGCCGGACACCGGGTGGGGTCATTGAGTCTGGACACACACACACGCACACACACACACACACACACACACACACACACACACACACACACACACACACACACACACACACAACATACCGGAGCTCAACGACACACCTCCATGGAATAAAAACCTCTTCCCATTCTTCCCGTCCTGTGAGATTTTCTCATACCTGAAGCCAAAGATCTCGGAGAAGTTCTCCCCTCCTCCCGTCGAGGAGGAGGAGGAGGAGGAGGAGGAGGATGGAGGAGGATGGAGGGGCAAGAAGAAGAAGAGGAATAGGAAAATTAGGAGGAGGAGGAGAAGGGGGGGGGGGAGAGGAGCAGGAGGAATATGAAGAGGAGGAGGAGGAAGAGGAGGAGGTGGAAGAGGAGGAAGAGGAGGAGGGGGAGGAAGAGGAGGAGGGGGGAAGAGCAGGAGGAATATGAAGAGGAGGAGGAAGAGGAAGTGGAAGAGGAAGAGGA
>NC_079405.1:27599508-27627008 GCF_029220125.1 Pseudoliparis swirei | reverse complement strand
TACGGGACTTGAACCCTCTGCCGCAGGAGGCGGAGCACTGAGAGATGCAAGAAGAAGGGGGGGAAGAAACATTTAAAATCGAAAAGATATGTTTTGTGTTAAAAGTGGACACACACAAAAAAAAGCAATTAAATTCAGATTATTTCTTTGTCTGCGTTATTAACGTCCGACGGGGACGTCGGGATTCATCGAGCACATCATCGGTCGGATGTCTGATAAAAAGCAGATGATTGCACAGATGAATAGAAACAAGCCAAGTATTTATTAATAAGGGAAAATCCCTTTGAAAAAAAAGAGATTATAATAATAAAAAAGAGACCCAGATATGAGACCCGGTCCCACGTGGTGAACGCGTCAACGCCGGCGGAGGTTCGGTTCACCTGCAGGGTGACGGAGCGACTGGGAGTTTAACTCGGTGTGACAGGCAGACACACACACACACAGACGCACACACACACAGACGCACACACACACAGACGCGCGGTAACTTTAGCGAGGGAGTGGAGGAGGCGGGCCGGATGGGAAGTGGCGGGCTCCGAGTTGAGCCGGCGTGCGGTGCTGTCCCGAGAGACAGGAACACGCCGCGACCTCTCACCTCATTCGGGGTGTGTGTGTGTCTGTGTGTGTGTATGTGTGTGTGTGGAGGTGGGGGTGAAGTGCTTATTCACCTCTTTTTTCAAACACGGGGCGACCCTCGCATCCCAATTTGACCCTTGAGTCCGTGATGTCACTCCAAAACTATTTTGATTCGGGTTTTTTTTAATGCCGAGAAATAAAGAAAAGGAGTCGGATCGAGTTTGTGAGACGCCGTCGTGACTCAATTTGACATAAAATGACATTTGAAGCTCATGATTTCATGATTTCGTGACGCTTATCAATAGTTACCTTCGCATTGAAAATGCGGGAAGGTTATGTTTTGATCGCCGTGTATTTATTTATTTGAATGCGTGTTATTCGCAAAACTCAAAAAGTATTGAACCGAATCGCATGCAATTTGGTGGGATGATTGTTTATTATCTGGGGACCAGTTGATTCGATTTTGGGATCGATCGGGTCAAAGGTCAAGGTCAAAGGTCATGAACAGGTCAAAATCTTTCGCAGAACTCAAAAAGTATTGAACCGAATCGCATGAAATTTGGTGGGATGATTGTTTATTATCCGGGGACCAGTTGATTAGATTTTGGGATCGATCGGGTCAAAGGTCAAGGTCAAAGGTCATGAACAGGTCAAATCTTCTTGAATCACATGGAATTTGGTGGTGATCAGTGGCGGCTGGTGAATTTTTTTTGGGGGGGGGGCGCAATTTAAATAGCACTCAACAATGAGAAGAAAAGAGGTTTTGAGTCGAATATTGTAAAAAACAAAGCTTTATTTCAAGAACACAGCGTGCTCAACACGGTCCAACAACAACTATCAACACACTGTGACTTTGGGCATGAGAGGTTCAGAGCAGCTTTAAGGAACATGGGGTTGGGTTTCAGAGGTTTGCAAAATAAAAGAGTTTCACCCTCACATGAAAGAGGTTCAGAGCAGAATAGAGTCAGAAAGAGATCACATGTTACATTGGGTGACAGAGCAGACCCACTACTGTAAAGACAAGTAGCCTCCTCTCTTTAAAGTTGGCAAACTTATCAATAACTCTCTGGTTAAAGTCAATCATGTCTGTAACCAGCCTGTTTCATTATTCTTGAGGGAATGTGTCTGTTTTTCAGAACTTCTTCATTGTGTTTCGATGCCAGTTCGGTCTCCTACTGCTCTGCATGAAGCTAACTCGCTAACAGCTGTTAGCGAGTTAGCTCCATGCTCTTAGCTAGATAACTGCGGCAAGATTCGTGCTCTACACTTGTCTGAAGCTCTGTAGATCCCTCACCCCGTTGTAGTCCAGAGAGTTTCAGTCCCAGGACTTTGGAACAACAGACAGGGGGAACAAAAAACGAATTACTCATGGAGCATTCAGCTAATCAGCTCCGGTTAGCATATCGGCTTGAGGAGAATCTCCGGGTGTACGTCCTCCCGCGGTCAGCGATTTGCTGCTGAATTTTTAATTCCGGATGTTCGGGTCCCAACTCTTTCAGACTCTTCTTATCAATATCTGACCGTCGATTGAAAGGTCTTTCGCGTAGAGATACCACAGAGTTTTCAGTCACCGACGCCATGCTAACAACAAGCTTCTGCTAGCTATGTTGCTCGCGTACCTGCGTGGAGGTGGAGCTCCCTGGCAGGGTTGCCAGGTCTGTGAGATAAAGCCAGCCCAATATCAGAACTCAAAATATGCCTGTGCCAAACCATATACACTGCTTTTAAAGTCCAACAGCATTGCTATCATTGCCAAATGTATTGTAATATCTACAAAGTAACAACATATGTTTAGTTTGCCAGCATTAAAAGCAGTTTTCCCTCAAGTTATTTCACCTAGGTCCTAAAATGGCCTTGTGTAATTAGATACAGTATATTATCATAAATAAAATGTGTGTACGTGCTGATCTGGAGTCAGTTTGGTAGGATTTGGGTATGAATAAATTATTTCATTTAAAATATGGATTTTATTTAAAGATATTCATGTAATTTGCATGCAAAATAGGTCTACTCGAACCAAGGACAAAAGATTCTACCCGCAACACTTCAGAAGTGGCCCGATTCCGCAGGAAAACCGCGGACCTGGCAACACTGCTCTATGGGCTGAGGGAACATACGGGTCTCTGATCTGCCCAATAATCCAATCGCGTGCGCACATTTGTGCGCCCCAAGATTCGGTTTCATCCGCCAATGTGAAGCCGGTCATTGCCAAAACGACTGAAATGTTGTATCGATGCCGTACACACGTTAGACCAGCGCCTCGAAAAGGGAGGGCTTCTCTCCGTGATAATGGCGATATATTATATTTTTTCACATTAACTTAAGTGGTTGTTGACAGGGGCTTACGGTCTCCCACACACATTTAGCGCGTCAACACGGTATATTTACTATTTAAATGATTTGGCATATAATGTTTTTTGACAGGATTTTTTTTTCTTCTTTTTTTTTTTTTCATCTCCAAATTTTAAGAGGGGCGGCGCACTAGCGCCCCCTATGGACGAACCGCCACTGGTGGTATGATTGGTTATTATCCGGGGACCATTTGATTAGATTTTGGGATCAATCGGGTCAAAGGTCAAGGTCAAGGTCATGGAAAGGTCAACATCTTTTTTTTTTCATAGCACGATACATTTTTGTCCAATTGGCATGCAACTAATGCCAAAATGTTCATAATTCAATGCCCAATCTTGTGATATGCGAAGGTATGCGCTCTACCGAGTGCCCGTTCTAGTTTTTAATGTTATCGCCTGAATATCAGGCCAGTAAGACGAGCCGTGGGTCGAGGGAGGAGGAACGTCAACGGGAAGCTTTTACACCCGAGTCCCACTCAGGTCGACGGACTTCTCTTTTTATTCTTCTTGTTTTTTTCACGAGGGCTTTCCTGTTGCTGTGAGATGCCCTCAGAGCTCCTTGAACATCAGAACAAAGGAGTCCATGTAAAGCGCTCCGGGTTCCTGTAACTACCAACGTCTCTGCTCACACACACGGTTTCCAAGAAGTCCGTGCTGACAGGACAAACCGGGAAGGGGCCCCCGGGGGTCCACCAGATCAAACATGACCCCCGTGACCCCCACCAATTCGCCGCCGCCATTGTTTTGCTGAAGGCTCCCCCCCCCGGCCCCCCCATATTGGTACACTGTCATCAAGTTGCATTAGGCCGGACAGAGGGGGTAAAAGGGGGCGGGGCTACTTCACAGCGAAATAAGCCGTCACAGAAAAAAGAATAACACGGATGTAACGCTCAGTGATTTGTGTGTTTTCATTCTGGCTGTTTGCCGTCTTTCTTTCAGAAAAATCTTTTTAAAGGTGAAACACTTAAAAAATATATATTTTTATTATTATTCTTTTCTATTCATTGAAGTTTTTCTTTGTGTCATTTACAATGTTTTGCAGCGTTCTTTTTTTCCCAGTGAGATTGAAAAAAAAGAAATAAAGAAAAAGTATGAAAAAAACTTTTTTTAAACTTACAACACACACACACACACACTGTAATTACCGTGAAGCCGGAGTCGTTCATCTGGAGTTCAGTTCTCCACGACAGCGAGAAGTGACGCTATCTAACGTCTTTAGTGGTTGTTACTTTTTATTATCATCCGGACAACCAGTCTGAGTCTCTCTTCTTTTTTTATCTTCTTAGTTCTCAGCGTGGGAAACGAATGTGGAGTTTAGATCGCGGCCCTCAATTATCTCAAATTACAAGTGAAGAGATGTAAAGTTGAGGCGAATAAGAAGTTAACGAGCTGGGACCTCCTAACGAGACGCCGGCGACGTGCCTGCGCTGGTGCGTAAATTGTTTAAAGTTGGTTTACTATCATAAAAAGAACACATGTTGACATTGAAAAGTTTGTGAAACGACCCAAAATGTGAAGTTTGTGCTCATTTTTAAATAAATCGCATCAGATTTAATAAAAATCTTCCATCTTCCCCCAAAACGTCCAGCTGCGTCACATGGTACAGCTCTTAATAGTTCATATTTTCATATCTCTTGAACCTGTTGTCATGGTAACGATTACACCGTGAATTGGGAATAATTCCTCTAGTTAACCAAAATATATTGTATAAAATAAGAATGAAAAGAAGCCTTGGATAGTACCTCTATTTCACTTTAATCGTAACCTTTTCTGGAAATGAACAGAAATCCAACATCCATTAAAAAACATTTTTAAATATTGACATGACATGATATGAAGTAACAATAAATACAAGTAATTACATAAATATACAGAAATCATCTTGAAACACAAACTAATACTGCCATTTGTGAATAAGAGACATGCAAAATGCTTATTTTCAAGAGCCCGTCGGTGTACACGGCGTTTTGATCCGTACTGCGATGCGCACCGAGAAGGTCGAGGCACAAGGTCAAAGGTCAAACTGCAAGGTCAAAGGTCAAACCGTTTACACCGTGTTCTACTTTCACTGGTTCGACCTCGCCGCTGCCTGACAGCCACACACACACGTGGGAGTCATCACAAGTTCTCATTAGTAGATGATGTGAAGGAGAGGAAGAAAGAGAAGAAGAAAAGAAAGAAGGTAGAATGTACTCACTGCTGTGTGATGTCACTACGGACATTTATGACCAGGAGGAGTCACCTGGGTGGGCTGCAGCCCCGACATCACAGATTATTGATCAGTTCTTTTTGGTGAATTGTTACAAGGTGGGAGACGACACACACACACACACACACACACACACACACACACACACACACCCTGGATCTGTGTTTAGGGACCATTGAATGCACCGGGATGGGGGGGGGGGGCAATCATAACAGAGACTGAGGTAGACACATTAGTGGGAGCGCCGGATACAAAAAACACTGTGAGCCCCCCCCCCCCCCCCTCGTGGTCACAGGTGTCACGCGTTCAACGTACGACGCGGCGGCGAGCGTGTTTTCATCGGCTCCGTGATAAAGACATTTTTAAAAAGTACAGAAAGGAAGGCAGCGGCATCAAACGACCGACACCGATACGACGGTCGGTGTTATTTTACGATCTTTAATGTTTTGATCTCTCCCTCGTTCGGCCGAAGCAGCGTTGCATTGTGGGTTAGTTTGACGGCTAGCTGAGTCGTGTTCTGTTCCGAGTGAGGTATTGTTGAGCATAGCATATTCAGAAACTCCAATTGTACTTTACTGTACAAAGAAAACATGAACTAACACAATATAAATACACTCATATCAAAGCACCTTTGGAGCAGAGAGCTTTAAACCAAACTGGAATACAACGGCTATTAGTACGAACTACCACAAACTCAGAGACATTTTATTTTACAGCTCGCTGGGGAATATGACTGATTCTGGACGTCTCAGGAACTTGTGAGTATTTCTTTTAATTTATATATATATTTATACATAATATATATGTATATATGTAAATATATACATATATGTTTATATATATTTTAATATATATATATTTATATATAAATATATATAATTATATGTATATATTTGTATATATATATAATTATATATATGTATATATTTATATAAATATATATGTTTTTATATATATATTAATATATAGATATATATATATATAATTATTTATATATTTTTTTTTATATATATTTGGATATATATGTATGTATATATATATACATATATATATAGTAGACAGCCCGAATACAGTCCTATGTAAGGTGGTGCTTTTACAGTTCATGACAGACTACATTGCACCACATATTTGGATATTATGGGCCATTCTTTGGATAATAAAAAGAACAAGGCATCGTACTGTATATTCCTGATATACAAAAAACAGTCATCGGCATTTTGCATATGAACAAAGATTGGCTAAATGTGCGAATACAAAGAGCTAAGACACAAAATAAATCACCTTTAAAAAGTTAATGCTATATACAAAAAGATTTTTCAAAAAATGTAAAAAAAGATCTTAATAAATTATCTTTAAAAACAATATTTTACAAAACTATCTTAGATTGTGATACAAAGTGAATCCTGAATTGTTCAAATATTGATACAAGGCTCAACAACAGTTTATGGTAACCAGGACTGGCAGCAATGTTCACAGCTGTCACGGAAGTATTTTTGACATCTTTTTTTGGGCATATTTGCAAGCGAGCGAAATCTTTTTGCTATTTAAGAAACAGAAATGAGCATTTCACGAAAATGTCTTGAGAAAAAAGTTGACCGATCGCAGGCACCAGAGAGGGAGCGGGAAGCGGAGGAGGTTAAAAAGTCAAAAGAAGCAGGAAGGTCGTTTCTCCGTAAAAAAAAAAACACGAGAGGTTGAAAAAAACAAAAAGGTAGAGTAATTTTTTTTCCCACTATTTTTTTCACGAGCGTACAGAGCTCCATGGGTCCGTGCTCCAGTTGGGGCTAGACGGGCACGGCTGAGTATTGCACTGCTCGCGATCCGGCGGCTTGTCGTGGATCTCGCAGCTCAGGTCTTTGAAGCGCTCGCCGTTCAGACGCTGACACACCACCAGCCTCGTCTTCGTGCCGCCGCCGCAAGGCTTGGTGCACTGCGGAGCGAGGAGAAATAGATCGGTCTCGTGTGGGAAATGTGAGGAGTAATGCCAGGGTTCACATGTGGACCTATGGATTTCAATGGATTTCAATTACTTTCCCATGACTTTTCAATGACTTTTCCATGACTATTCCAAATTATTAAAATTCCAAAGCATACAGTAGAACCTTAAATGACACAAATGAATGAGAAACAATAGTTTGTTTAAAAGAAAAAAAACATTTATATTAAAAACCTCTTTCATTTACTATTCCAATGACTTTTCAATGACTTCAAACCAAATTACCATGACCAAAAATGTTGTGAAATTTCCGTGTATACACGAGTATGCACCTTAAATGACACAAATGAATTATAGACAATAGTATAAAAGAATAAATATTTATATATTCTTTTAATCAAACTGCGTAAATGAAAAAATGAATAGGACTTTTCCAGGCCTGGAAATAACCATTTTAATATTCTAGGACTTTTCCAGGTTTTCCATGACCGTAATGCATTTTCAAAAACCGAACCAACTTCTGCATCGGTCAAAGCATCTATTCAAATCCCAGAGAGCACCCCTCCCAGAAGCTAGACCGGTATCTGCGGAGGAGACTGTGAACTGTGACCTGATGTCTTACCTCCCCCCAGTCGCCATAGATCCACTGTGGACACGGGCCCGACTCACAGGACCGCTGCTCATTGGGCCGGCTGCGATCCTCACAGCTGTTGGCCGGGTAGCCGTTCTCGTCCTGGCACACGACCACGCGCCGCTGGAATCCTCCCGCACACGTGCTGGAGCACTGTTCAACAGACAGGGTGGGGGAAATACGTGTAAATAAGTACAAAGGGATTCAACCACCCCAACACAAGGAACACAGAAAACACAAACTTTTATGAGGACATGTGGTATTATGAGGACACGTGTAGTTATGAGGAAATGTGTAGTTATGAGGACACGTGTAGTTATGAGGACATGTGTAGTGATAAGTTATGAGGACAAATGGTATTATGAGGACACATGTAGTTATGAGGACACCTGTAATTATGAGGACACGTGTAGTTATAAGTTATGAGGACAAATGGTATTATGAGGACACATGTAGTTATGAGGACACATGTAGTTATAAGTTATGAGGACACATGTAGTTATGAGGACACATGTAGTTATAAGTTATGAGGACACATGTAGTTATGAGGACACATGTAGTTATGAGGACACGTGTAGTTATGAGGACACATGTAGTTATAAGTTATGAGGACACATGTAGTTATGAGGACACGTGTAGTTATGAGGTCACGTATAGTTATGAGGTCACGTGTAGTTATGAGGACATGTGTAGTTATGAGGTCACGTGTAGTTATGAGCACACGTGTAGTTATGAGCACACGTGTAGTTATGAATACACGTGTAGTTATGAGCACACGTGTAGTTATAAGGTCATGTGTAGTTATGAGGACACGTGTAGTTATGAGGACACATGTAGTTATGAGGACACGTGTAGTTATGAGGACACATGTAGTTATGAGGACACGTGTAGTTATGAGGTCACGTGTAGTTATGAGGACACGTGTAGTTATGAGGACACGTGTAGTTATGAGGACACATGTAGTTATAAGTTATGAGGACACATGTAGTTATGAGGACACGTGTAGTTATGAGGACACGTGTAGTTATGAGGACACGTGTAGTTATGAGGTCACGTGTAGTTATGAGGACACGTGTAGTTATGAGGACACGTGTAGTTATGAGGACACATGTAGTTATAAGTTATGAGGACACATGTAGTTATGAGGACACGTGTAGTTATGAGGACACGTGTAGTTATGAGGACACGTGTAGTTATGAGGTCACGTGTAGTTATGAGGACACGTGTAGTTATGAGGTCACGTGTAGTTATGAGCACACGTGTAGTTATGAGGACACGTGTAGTTATGAGGTCACGTGTAGTTATGAGGACACGTGTAGTTATGAGGTCACGTGTAGTTATGAGGACACGTGTAGTTATGAGGTCACGTGTAGTTATGAGGACACGTGTAGTTATGAGGACACGTGTAGTTATGAGGACACATGTAGTTATGAGGACACGTGTAGTTATGAGGACACGTGTAGTTATGAGGTCACGTGTAGTTATGAGGACACGTGTAGTTATGAGGTCACGTGTAGTTATGAGGACACGTGTAGTTATAAGTTATGAGGACACATGTAGTTATAAGTTATGAGGACACATGTAGTTATGAGGACACGTGTAGTTATGAGGTCACGTGTAGTTATGAGGACACATGTAGTTATGAAGACACATGTAGTTATGAGGTCACGTGTAGTTATGAGGACACGTGTAGTTATGAGCACACATGTAGTTATGAGGACACATGTAGTTATGAGGACACATGTAGTTATAAGTTATGAGGACACATGTAGTTATGAGGACACGTGTAGTTATGAGCACACATGTAGTTATGAGGACACATGTAGTTATAAGTTATGAGGACACATGTAGTTATGAGGACACGTGTAGTTATGAGGACACGTGTAGTTATAAGTTATGAGGACACATGTAGTTATAAGCACACATGTAGTTATAAGTTATGAGGACACATGTAGTTATGAGGACACGTGTAGTTATGAGGACACGTGTAGTTATGAGGACACGTGTAGTTATGAGGTCATGTGTAGTTATGAGGACACGTGTAGTTATGAGGACACGTGTAGTTATGAGCACACGTGTAGTTATGAGCACACGTGTAGTTATGAACACACGTGTAGTTATGAATACACGTGTAGTTATGAGGACACGTGTAGTTACGACACCTTAAATCAACTACGCCTTCCTTATCTGAGCCAGGTGAAGATATATATTCCACTCTCATGTCTGTATGGAAGCATGCTAACTTAGCTTAGCACAAAAAAGGGAAACAGCTAGCATAGCATAGCTATGTCCAAAGGTCAGAAAACCCCTGAGAAACACGTCCAGCGCTCAGTAATGAATGTAATCCTCAATGTCATCTCTGATTCGTTGACCTGCAGCGTCACATCGACTGTACGGACGTGACAGCGGCGTCTACATGTCTCACTTCCAGAACTTCTACGGACGCTAACTGTTCTCGCCGAGGGTTCCCGGTTGAACAACATTTTAGAGGTCACCGCCCGGAGAATCCGTTGCCTCACCGCGCCCCAGGGTCCCGTCCGCCATTGGTGCGATTGGCCGCGGGGCAGGTTGTTCCTGGCGCTGCCGTTCGGCGAAGGCCGGAAAGGTCGCGATTCGCTGGAGCGCGACGGGCACTGAGACATGGCGCAGTCCTGCTCCGTGGACGGCCGGTCGTCCGGGTCGCACTCGCCGGCGTCCACCTCTTGGTCGCTGTAGTTGACGCACGGCACCTGCCGCGTCGTCTTTCCCTGGCCGCAGGAAACGGAGCACTGAAAACGCACACACACACACACACACACATTTAACCCTTGTGTTGCCTTCTGGTCATTTTGACCCGAATCAATATTACACCCTCCCCCCGCCTATGGGTCATTTTGACCCGATTCAATGTTTCACCCTCCTGTTACCTTTATATTTACTAACATATTTTACCCTTTGGGTTCAATTTGACGCCAGCAATTAAAACCTCCAGAAAATTATTAGAATTAATATTGTTTTCCAAGTTTAAGTGTGATGTTTGTTATGTTTGTTTGTTGCGAAGAACACCGACATTAAACATTGAATGGGGTCAAATTAATCCTAAGGCGGGGGGAGGGTGTAATATTGATTCGGGTCAAAATGACCCTAAGGCAACACAAGGGTTAAAGTGAGTACAGACAGCGAGCCAACCAGACAGATCTCACGGACCTAAAGGTAAAAAACCAGAAGCGGCCGGTAGAAC
The DNA here is from genome assembly GCF_029220125.1 of Pseudoliparis swirei. Taxonomy (NCBI): domain Eukaryota; kingdom Metazoa; phylum Chordata; class Actinopteri; order Perciformes; family Liparidae; genus Pseudoliparis; species Pseudoliparis swirei. Next base: position 27,616,085 of record NC_079405.1, on the reverse strand, counting down.
CGCATCATCAGTTTGGGGTCACCCCAAAAATGTTGTGTTTTCCATAAAAACTCTCACATTTATTTATCAAATTTATTGCTCAATGAATGTAAAATATAGACAAGACGTTGACGAGGTTATAAATCATGATTTTTAATGTAAATATTAATGTAGTTCTTCTTGTGGCTCAAAGGAAGGCCAGTTTTATAGCTTCTCTCATCAGCATAACTGTTTTCAGCTGCGCTCACACTGGAGATGGGCCTCTACACACCTCTGTAGAGACTTCATTAAACTCCAGAGAATAGTCATCTACACATTAACTATGTAAAGAGTGTATTTATGATTAATTTCATCTTATTTTAATTGACAAAAGAGGAAACGCTGCTTTCCTTCAGCTCGGCCTTAAATTAAAAACAAGGCTTATTCCCACCGCGCCAAACTGAAAGTTTGATGATTCTGGTAGTGTCTCCTTAGAAGACCTAAGCACACACACACACACACACACACACACACACACACACACACACACACACACACACACACACACACACACACACACACACACACACACACACACACACACACACACACACACACACACACACACACACACACACACACGTGTTTCTTTTTAGGGGGAATAGAGCCAAGGCGGATCCTCAGCCAAGCGCTAATGGCCTCCTCCCTCCTTCCCTCCCCCCTCCTCCCTCCTTCCCTCCTCCCTCCTCCCTCCTCCCTCCTCCCTCTTGCACAGTCCACCTCCTGTCTTGCCGAACGTGATCTATGACACTTATGCAACAGCTGCCTCCTTTAAGGCCTCACTGAGGGTAACACTGTCCAGAGGTTTACGCTGCTCTGACACCGTGTTATGGATTTCACATGATTGTAAGATACAGTAAGAAGACAGAGAGTACGGCACTGCATACGACGTGATGCTAAATAAAGATGGTGGATAATGTGCTATAGGCCCTGAGAACAACAACAACAACAACACGAGTGTCTCGTTGCTCCATCACTGCAGGACGAATAAGGACATTTGACTGCGGGTTCATCTGTAAATGTGGCCAGGACAGGATTCTGAACTATTTGTTTTGGCCAACTATTTCCTTTTGTCTTTGGCTCGGTGGTACATTTGTGGCTGTGTGTGTGTGTGTGTGTGTGTGTGTGTGTGTGTGTGGTGACCAGACCTGCAGTCTGGCTCTACTGCATCACTGTGACTGATGAGAAACATCTGTAAACAAGACAGGATCCCCTGGTTGCAGCCCCACCCCCCCTTTGGATCTCCCAGCTCCAGAAACCTTTTTGCCTCTCTCTCTCTCCCTCTCTCTCCCTCCCCCGCCCTCTCCCTACCTCACCCTTCCTCTCTCTCTCCCCTCTCTCCCTCCCTCTCTCTCCCCTCCCTCTCCCTACCTCACCCTCTCTCTCTCCCCCTCCCTCTCTCTCTCTCTCTCCCTCCCTCTCTCTCTCTCCCTCCCTCTCCCTACCTCACCCTTTCTCTCTCTCCCTCCCTCTCCCTCTCTCTCCCTCCCTCTCTCTCTCCCCCGCCCTCTCCCTACTTCACCCTTCCTCTCTCTCTCCCTCCCTCTCTCTCTCCCTCCCTCTCCCTACCTCACCCTTTCTCTCGCTCTCCCTCCCTCTCTCTCCCCCCCTCTCTCCATCTCCCTCTCTCCCTCCCTCTCCCCCTCTCCCTTCCTCTCCCTTCCTCTCTCTCCCCTCTCTCTCTCTCTGTCTCTCTCCATCTCCGTCTCTCTCTCTCTCCTCCTTCTCTCTCTCTCCCTCCCTCTCCCTCCCTCTCTCCCACTCTCCCCCTCCCTCTCTCTCTCCCACTCTCCCTCCTTCTCTCTCTCTCTCCCTCCCTCTCTCTCTCTCTCCCGCCTTTTGTACACTAAACTTACAAACATCTCTCAAATCATATTTACACTCATGCATTGAAAACAAACTGTGGACACAGTCTGCAGTGACTTCACTTCAGCTCTGTACATTGTCTGCATTATTTTATAATAAACCGAATTATTACATTTCATAACATGTGATCTGATGGGTTTGTGTGCTCGGAGTATTTTAATAGATTCTCTGGGTTTAAATCGTGATTTTCTCACCGCAGTCCACTCCAGGACTTTCCACTGTCCGCAGGCGGCCACCGAGCACACCTCTCTGGCGGGCGGCTTCGGCAGGTGGGCGCACGCCGCCTCCTCCGCCACGCCGCCCTGGTTCTCACGGCAACTCACGTAGCGCATGCGCGTCCCTTTGCCGCAGCTGGCGCTGCACTGTGGGAGTTTGAGAGGTTTGAGGAGCCGAAGAAGACGAGAAGAAATCTGAAGATAGAGAAACGGCCGACCGACCTGGGTCCAGGAGCCAAACCGCCACTGGGTTTTGTGGCCCTGGTGGGAGGGGCCTTTAGTTCCCGGGGGAACAGGGTGGCTGCTGGGACACTGGGCCAGATCACAGTCCTGTGGAAGGGACGACACACACACACACACACATTCATGCAGCGATGAACAAAATGAACATACTGTGACAACATCACGAAATACCGTGCGTGTCCGAGACAGCTCCTCCGACGTGGGGATGGAGCCGTCCCCGACACGTGAGCGCTCTTGGTGGTGGCGTTTCCCATCGACACCACCCTCTTTTGTGGCGGTAAGCCACTCGGCATAAAGCCCTGATCCCTGTCATAACAGGTCACGGTGGAGCGGTATTCAGGGCTCCAATGCCCGACGCTGGCGTGGTTTGTAAACTCCACCCCCTAATCCACCCCCCCTTGTCCCTCACCTCCCCCCCCCCCCATGACCTCTGACCCCAAGTCTCTAGGAATGAGGGCCATAGTCAGGTTGCATAGGCTCCACATTCCACACGGGGCCTCCTGATGCCGGCCGGCGGTCCTCGTGGCGGCGCTTTTAGTCGCTGTACGCACACTTCCTGTCCTCAAATATGACGTGAAACAATGCTCTACTATTATATACCCGCCAATCTATGTGGACGTTATGGCGTGAAGCATCTCTTCACCTCCACCTCCTCTACTCAGAGCTCCCTCCATCCATCTACACCTCTAAGCCCGGCTTGGTGGTCCACTTCACGGCTGGCTGGTTTAGAATCACAACTGGGGTTTTTTGTGGGGGGGGGGGGGGGGGGACTGCTTCAGGGTCACCGGCTCTGTCGGGCCCAGGCACCGGAATTAAGAGCCAGTGCGAATACATGGGGGGGGGGGGGGGGGGGGCATGCTCAGCCCTCTGAAGCAGGGTCCACGCCCCACGCTGACCAAGCACATTTAGACATTTGGGGAAAACCATTCCACGTGTAAAGCTGAGCACTTTAGAGTTGTTGTTTTTTTTAAGTCATATGAAGCAGATTCATTAAATTACACATGGCATTTTTTTGTGATTTATGACTTTTAATTTAAGTCTGTAGTGAGTTAGATGTTTTAAAGTGAGGGCAAGATTCAAACAAATTTGTAAAATAGACTTTAATGTCACTTTGAGAACAACACTCGCCTAAAACATGTGGTTGTGAGTTGTGTGTGTGTCTTTTGGGGGAGAGTGAGGCCGGTGGAACCTCCCCCTCACACAACACAGCTTTATTGAGACCAGGTGGAAATGAAATGTGTGTGTTTGTCCGTGTGTGTGTGTGAACGTGGACGCTTCCCCGTCTCCGCTCGACCCGAGGAAGCGATGAAGGGAAGGAAAAGAAAGATGTAAGAGAGGAGAGGAAACGTCGGCCTCCTTTACCTGGGCGTCGGTGGGCCGGGTGGCGGCGTTGCACTCGGTGTCGTCCATGACGGCGCTGTAGGAGCCGACGACGCACTTCACCGCTCGCATCTGGTAGCCCGGCCCGCACGAGGTAGTGCACTGGGTTTAAAGAGAGAGAGAGAGAGGGGGTGAGCCAAAGAGAGAAAAACGGGAGAAAGAGACCCGAGGAAGATCTGACAGTTCAGCTGAGGTAAAACACTCCCACACACACACACACACACAAATAAAAACAGGGCCGTAAACCAGGCCGAGCGTATAAAAGGACGTCTGTCCCCGACAAACAGCCGGAGATCAAAAGTTTCAACCAGAGACATTTTGCTCGTATTCTTTGCGTTTGTATTTCTTTTCCAGTGTCGAGCAACATCCAACATCTGGTTAGCTTAGCTTAGCACAACGATTGGACACGGGTGGTCTCTCTTTCTCTCTCTCTCTGTCTCTCTACCTCTCTCTCTCTATATATATATATATATATATATAAATATATAAATATATATAAAATATATATATATATAAATATATATATATATATAAATATATAAATATATATATATATATAAATATATGTAAATAAATATATATATATATATACATATATATCAATAAATATAAACAGATATACAGTATATATATGTATATAAAAATATATATATATCTAAATATATATATATATAAATAAATATATAAATATATATATATATATAATATATGTAAATAAATATATAAATATATATATAAATATATATCAATAAATATAAACACATATATATATATATATAAATATATATATATAGAAATAAATAAATGTATATATTGTGGCAGCCAGCCACGGACGAGACCACGAGGGGAAGTAAGGGATGGGAAATACCGACTGTTCCCTGTACTTCCCCACTGCGGCCCAGAGAGGGAGCCAACGGAACACCGACAGCCAGACGACAAAAGTGAAAACACCTGGGGGTGATTGGAGGCACGGGCCGGCAACCAATCACCACCCGGTACGTGGCAGATAAAAGACAGGACAGAAGCCCACAAGAGGGAAGTGGGGGAGACGACGATACGCCCGATTGAACTAAAACCTCTGGTATTGGGAAATAAAAGACTTTGCATTTGATGGTAAATTGGGTGTGGACAGTTTAATTATTATTTCTCAGTCACGGGGCACCCGCCGGGTGCCACAATATATATACTGTATATAAATATCTGTCTCTACCACTCTCTCTCTCTCTTCCGCCTCACCACTGCCAGTGAAACAGGGTCAAACTGGTGTGGCGGCACCTTCAACTACCATTTGCCGACGCTCCATTAAACAGCTTCAAATACACCTCAACGTGAGCACATCCTCTGATGGAGGGAGGGGGGGTATGCACTGCCCCGCGCGATGCTTTTGTAGAAGCACGCCTGCCGAACCGTAGCTTTGTGTGTTTATATTGGCGGGATGTGTAAACATGGAGAGAGAGAGATAGATAGAGAGAGAGAGGCTGCGGCACTATGAGACGGAGGAGTTTTGTCCATGTCCTCCTCTCGGTCTGGGGGGAGAGGAGTAGGCGCTGCTCTCCATCAGCTGATTACGCTTCTATTATCAACCCCCATGTGAACCGTGGGTCAGCGGATTATTTTATTGAATATTCTATTGAAAGCGTACGGAGCACGTTACAATCATACATCTATGGTCTATAGGTAGGTGTAGGTGGTGTATAGTTAGGTGTAGGTGGTAGGTGTAGGTGGTGTATAGGTAGGTGTAGGTGGGTGTAGGTAGGTGGTATATAGGTAGGTGTAGGTGGGTGTGTAGGTAGGTGTAGGTGGGTGTAGGTGGTGTATAGGTGGTGCATTCAGTAGGCCGGTGTGAACAGCACTCACCTGTCCCCAGGGCCCGACCTGCCAGGAGGCGCAGTCCTGCTGCTGGCACACCTGCACGGCGTCGGGCTTGGCGGAGGCGGAGCCGCAGAAGCGGTCGTCCAGGCGGTCCTCGGCGAACTGGCACCAGGTCTGCCGGTGCTGGTAGCCTTTCCCGCACGTCACGAGGCACTGACGGAGCAGAAAGAGGTGGAGGAGCTGACACGACACGGGGAGGCGGAGGCGGAGCGCTGCTCCCTCTCCGCTTGTGTTTGTTCGCTCCGCACGGAGATCTGAACTATTCCAGGAATGCGAGCCGAGGCTTTGGGAGCCGCTCGCTCCACAACATGGAAACTGTACGGCGGTTAAGTCTCAGCCGGCAAGCGGTGATTTCCCAACGCGCCTCACACACAACGAGTCTCACACACAACGAGTCTCACGCTGTGAGTCTCACGCTAACGAGTCTCACGCTGTGAGTCTCACACTGCAGTCTCACACACAGTCTCACGCTGTGAGTCTCACACACAATGAGTCTCACACTGTGAGTCTCACACACAGCGAGTCTCACACACAGCGAGTCTCACACACAACGAGTCTCACACAACGAGTCTCACACAACGAGTCTCACACACAACGAGTCTCACACACAGCGAGTCTCACACGAGTCTCACACACAACGAGTCTCACACACGAGTCTCACACGAGTCTCACACACGAGTCTCACACACAACGAGTCTCACACACAACGAGTCTCACACAACGAGTCTCACACACAACGAGTCTCACACACGAGTCTCACACACAACGAGTCTCACACACGAGTCTCACACGAGTCTCACACGAGTCTCACACAACGAGTCTCACACAACGAGTCTCACACAACGAGTCTCACACACAACGAGTCTCACACAACGAGTCTCACACTGCAGGTCTCACACAGCAGTCTCACACTGTGAGTCTCACACACAGCGAGTCTCACACACTGAGGTCTCACACACAGGTCTCACACTGTGAGTCTCACACACGAGTCTCACACACGAGTCTCACACAACGAGTCTCACGCTGTGAGTCTCACGCTGAGTCTCACACACAATGAGTCTCACACTGGCAGTCTCACACAACGAGTCTCACGCTGTGAGTCACACTGTGAGTCTCACGCTGTGAGTCTCACACACAGCGAGTCTCACACAACGAGTCTCACACACAGGTCACACAGCAGTCTCACACAGGTGACACACTGTGAGTCTCACACACAACGAGTCTCACACGAGTCTCACACGTGAGTCTCACACACAGAGTCTCACACGGCAGGTCACACACACAGCGAGTCTCACACACAGCGAGTCTCACGCTGAGTCTCACACAGGTCACACAGCAGTCACACACAGGTCTCACACACGAGGTCACACACTGGCGTGTCTCACACTGTGAGTCTCACACAGCGAGTCTCACACACGAGTCTCACACACAACGAGTCTCACACTGTGAGTCTCACACACAGGTCACACAGCAGGTCTCACACTGTGAGTCACACACAACGAGTCTCACACACGAGTCTCACACAACGAGTCTCACACACAACGAGTCTCACACACGAGTCTCACACAACGAGTCTCACACACGAGTCTCACACAACGAAGTCTCACGCTGTGAGTCTCACACACAGCGAGTCTCACGCACACGAGTCTCACACACAGCGAGTCTCACACACAGCGAGTCTCACACACAATGAGTCTCACACACAGCAGGTCTCACACGGAGTCTCACACACAGCAGGTCACACACAGTCTCACGCTGTGAGTCTCACGCTGTGAGTCTCACGCTGGCGAGTCTCACGCTGTGAGTCTCACACACGAGTCTCACACACGAGTCTCACACGAGTCTCACACACAACGAGTCTCACGCACAACGAGTCTCACGCACGAGTCTCACACAGCGAGTCTCACACAGCAGGTCTCACGCTGTGAGTCTCACGCTGTGAGTCTCACACGAGTCTCACACAACGAGTCTCACACACAGCGAGTCTCACACACAACGAGTCACACACAACGAGTCTCACACACAACGAGTCACACACAACGAGTCTCACGAGTCTCACACACAACGAGTCTCACACACGAGTCTCACACACAACGAGTCTCACACACAACGAGTCTCACACACAACGAGTCTCACACACAACGAGTCTCACACACAACGAGTCTCACACGAGTCTCACACGAGTCTCACACACAACGAGTCTCACACACAACGAGTCTCACACACGAGTCTCACACACGAGTCTCACACACGAGTCTCACACACGAGTCTCACACAACGAGTCTCACACACGAGTCTCACACACAGCGAGTCTCACACACGAGTCTCACACACGAGTCTCACACACGAGTCTCACACACAACGAGTCTCACACGAGTCTCACACACGAGTCTCACACACAGCGAGTCTCACACACGAGTCTCACACACAACGAGTCTCACGCACAACGAGTCTCACACACAACGAGTCTCACACACAACGAGTCTCACACACAACGAGTCTCACACACAACGAGTCTCACACACGAGTCTCACACACAACGAGTCTCACACGAGTCTCACACACAACGAGTCTCACACACAACGAGTCTCACACACAACGAGTCTCACACGAGTCTCACACACAACGAGTCTCACACACGAGTCTCACACACAGCGAGTCTCACACACAACGAGTCTCACACACAACGAGTCTCACACACGAGTCTCACACGAGTCTCACACACAACGAGTCTCACACACGAGTCTCACACACAACGAGTCTCACACACGAGTCTCACACACAACGAGTCTCACACAACGAGTCTCACACAACGAGTCTCACACACACGAGTCTCACACACAACGAGTCTCACACAACGAGTCTCACACACAACGAGTCTCACACACGAGTCTCACACACGAGTCTCACACACAACGAGTCTCACACACAACGAGTCTCACACACGAGTCTCACTGAGTCTCACGCACAACGAGTTTGTAGCTCGTAGCTCATAGCTAGCGCGAGCTACGAGCTAGCTGAAACATGATTATACCCTATATTTAAGCGTATGCACGCCGCCATCGCCTCCGCCTCCACATCGGACCGCCGTGTCTCTGAGGGCGGAGCCAATAAGAGCTGCACTGACCTCAGACCAGTCGCCGGCCTTCCATTGCGGACAGAGGAATTCGTTGCAGGGTTGGGCGGCCATCTTGTCCCTCTGGCTGCATTTGCTCTCGTCGCCGGGCTCGGCCGCCTTCCGACACGCCGCCCCTCGCCGGCGGGCGCCGCCCCCGCAGCTTTTGGAGCACTACGGCGGCAAAACGTTTCAACATCAGCTCGCCCGAAAAACACACAACATCTGGATTATGCTCACACACACACACACCTCGGACCAAGGAGAGTACTCCCAGCCGCCGGGGTCACAGTCCCCGCGGCATCCTTCCTTGTCGTCGGGTTTGCGCCGGCGTCTGCAGTAGCGGTCGTCGACCTTGTGGCCTTTGCCGTCCTTGCGGCTCATCTTGGCGCAGTAGATGTCCAGGACGCGGTAACCCGGGCCGCACTGAGCCGTGCACTCGCTGGTACGAGCCACGTGCCACCTGCATCGAGGGGAGAGAGAGAAACACAGATTATCGAAAAGGGACAAATGAATAATCCAAAACTGCGTTCACAACCAAGAGCGTTGCTAATATTTCGCGTGAGTAGATCCCACGAAGAAATGTCAACGTACAGACGCCGGTGGTCGCGATAGAGACTGTTTTTGACGCCTCTTTCGTTTCAAGTTGAAATATTTAAACTTTGGTGAAATATTTGCCCGACGACGAGTTGCGAGAGCCAATCAGCGTTGAGCTGCTCCGCCGTTGGTGAATCTAACTGCTGCTCTAGTGGAGCTGGAAGAGACGGTCATCCAGACGTAGAGGTGAAAGTCACCGAGCTGTGTGAGCCTACGGGTGATGTCATGTATTTATATATATATATATATATATATATATACATACTGTATATATATAAATATATACAGGACTGTCTCAGAAAATTAGAATATTGTGATAAAGTTCTTTATTTTCTGTAATGCAATAAAAAAATTATTAAATATTAAAAGAATAAAAGGCTTGCAATATTTCAGTTGATTTGTAATGAATCCAGAATGCATGACATTTTTGTTTTTTTAATTGCATTACAGAAAATAAAGAACTTTATCACAATATTCTAATTTTCTGAGACAGTCCTGTATATGATATTTATTTTATGAACCCAAACACGAGGGCGTTAGATGTTCAGACGTTTGTGGGACGTCCTCAACGAGTATAAGTATGCTGGATGAAGGAAAAGATAACTGTTTCCATGGAGTCAAACCCCGCCCCCTCTAAGCCCCGCCCCCTCTACGGCTCGAATGACGCAAAAAGCCACAAATAGTCAAGCGAGTAAACTCACGCAGCATAATGGTTCACAGAGGCCCCTGAAGGCTGCTGGGTAATACATACCTGAGTTCACATTCGGTGTTGCAGGGCTCGGTGACGACGGCGGGCCGGGCGGCGCCGTGGCAGCGCTGGTCCGACACCACGGCCCGGTCCGACTCTCGGCTGCAGAAGATCTTACGTTTGCGCTCTCCTGTGAAGAAATGAAGGACATTTAAAATGTGTGAAGCCACTCACACATGTTCTGGAGAGAAACACAAACATTCTTTCTCTCTTATTTATTTGTTCTCCTCTTTTTGTCAATTACGATATTTTGTCGCATTTTCTCGAACCTCATGCGGCGGCAGGAAATACGATCCTCTATTAGAACCTCGTGTTGCAGCCGGGCGCCACGAGAGGGTTTTTTCTCCAATGTGCCCTGCATGCAGACTGCCAGGAAAGCCTTAGAGAAGGTGCTGAGGGCAGACTACGCGTCCAGCTGTGTGAACTTGTTGGGTTTCTCTTTGGAATTCAAGAAAGTGGAGGGAAAGAAAGTTCTCAGACAAAGTGTTTGAGTCACACATAACGGGGTTTTAGAGTTTACCTGCGATCCGCCTCCGCACGCCTCCGCACTGCCGACACGGCGTCGGAAACACACGAGGTCAAAGGGCAAACTGCCCCCAAGAAATATAATGTGGCCCCTGATGTCACGAGGAGAGGCAACACATGCCCCTTAATGTCCTCTAATAATGATGATGATTTAATAGCGTTTTGTTGTTGTTCTTTTTGTATTGACTTTACTAGGCAGGTACACACACAAACAAAACATATATATATATATATGAATTAGAAGGAAAAAAAAGAAATAAGTTATAATTGTTAATAGTTGTTTGAAAAAAATTTCATAACAATAAATAAGCAGAAATAAATAAGAATACAATTAAATATGATCATCTGATTTTTGTTTAAAAAATCTAAGAAAACACTATTGCCTAATAGTCTTATTATTGCCTAATAGTCTTATTATTGCCTAATTGTCCTATTATTGCCTAATAGTCTTATTATTGCCATTTTTTTGACAGTTGCTCATATCCTGTGAGCCTAAATAAGTATATATTTTTTTTTTTTTTAAAGGTCAAATGTTATTTCACAAGTTTGAAAAAGTGCCCCAATTTATTTTTAAATGCTCCTGGATTTCAGCCCCTTAAATGAAGTGTAACCGTTCCTCTGAGTCGGGTCATGTGACCCACTTTCATCCACTGGGTCCAAAACCTTTATGTCTGGCATGAAGCTGTCAACCTCATCCCAGACGACCTCTACCTCTCCCCTCTTCTCTTGGTTCCCACGTCTCTCCCTCTCTTCTCTTCTCATCTCTCACCACCGTCGTTTATCTTTGGCTCCTCCCCCTCCCCTTCCCCCCCCCCCCGCGCCGCCCCCTCACCTTGGCACAGCCGGCTGCAGTCCTGCCACGGCCCGTAGGCGTCCCAGAAGAACTGCTGAGGTTTGTCTTCGATGGGGATGTTGAAGGAGTACCTGACGTCGGGGTTGTAGAGGTTCCCCACGGACAGCACCTGGGGGGGGGGGGGGGGGACACGCATTCAGATACAGGAAGTACTTTACATATACATATATATAAAGAGAGAGAGAGAAAGAGAGAGAGAGAGGGAGGGAGAGAGGTAAAGAGAGAGAGAGGAGAGGGAGAGAGAGAGAGAGAGAGAGAGAGAGAGGAGAAAGAGAGGGGGAGAGGGAGAGAGAGAGAGGAGAAAGAGGTAGAGAGAGGTCATATGTGGGTCAGAGGTCATATGGGGGTCAGAGGTTATATGGGGGTATGTGGGTCAGAGGTCATATGGGGTATGTGGGTCAGAGGTCATATGTGGGTCAGAGGTCATATGGGGGTATGTGGGTCAGAGGTCATATGGGGGTCTGTGGGTCAGAGGTCATATGGGGGTCTGTGGGTCAGAGGTCATATGGGAGTCAGAGGTCATATGGGGGTATGTGGGTCAGAGGTCATATGTGGGTCAGAGGTCATATGGGGGTATGTGGGTCAGAGGTCATATGGGGGTCAGAGGTCATATGGGGGTATGTGGGTCAGAGGTCATATGGGGGTATGTGGGTCAGAGGTCATATGGGAGTCAGAGGTCATATGGGGTCTGTGGGTCAGAGGTCATATGTGGATCAGAGGTCATATGGGGGTATGTGGGTCAGAGGTCATATGGGGGTATGTGGGTCAGAGGTCATATGGGGGTATGTGGGTCAGAGGTCATATGGGGTCAGAGGTCATATGGGGGTATGTGGGTCAGAGGTCATATGGGGTCATGAGGTCAGAGGTCATATGGGGGTCTGTGGGTCAGAGGTCATATGGGAGTCAGAGGTCATATGGGGGTCTGTGGGTCAGAGGTCATATGGGAGTCAGAGGTCATATGGGGGTCTGTGGGTCAGAGGTCATATGTGGGTCAGAGGTCATATGGGGGTCAGATGTCATATCAGGGTTTGTGGGTCAGCAGCTCCGTCTTTCAGTCAGGGGGTCGGCGGTCCAATCCCCCCCCTAGTCCATGTGTCCTTGACCCTTGACCTTTGACCCTGTGTGTGTGGCGTGTGGCCGTCACCTGCACGATGATGTCCTCCTCCAGGCGGGCGGTGCAGTTGATGCGCTCCACCACGTGGTCCGAGCCGCTGTACTCCACCAGCACCGAGCCCACCTTGATCTCCCTCTTGAACATGCTCACCACAAACTCCCCGTTCAGCAGGAACTCGCCCCGGCCGTTTGACGTGGCTGCAGAGGGGGGGGGGGGGAGAGGGGGGGGGAGACACTTACTGTGACAGAGATCTAGTCTTTGACCAACAATCACATTTTCTTTTGCATAATCGGCACAAAAACTGCATTAAAAAACCCCAAATATGAAACGTTTTCATTCTCATGAGTCTAACGAGCGAAAGAAGAGAAGACGCTCGCTTCCTCTACAGCGAGGCGCATGCGGCAGCTTCCTCTTCCTGTCCGGTCGGCCGCAGCTTCCTGTTCCTCTACAGCAGCTTCCTGTCCGGTCGGCTGCAGCTTCCTGTCCGGTCGGCTGCACGCCGTCAGCCTGATGCGATTATGCAGCTGATTTCCTGCCTTCTCTTCCTCGCCGGTTCACACGTTACACTAATGTGACCACGGAGAGCGGCTCCACTGTGGGGGCCCCTTAATGACTGAGCACCATACACACACACACACACACACACACACACACACACACACACACACACACACACACACACACACACAGAAGAAAAGGAAACTGCGATGTGCACTGACATACACCTTAATTGACCTTTTAGAGGAAGGTCGCCAGAGAGCAGTCAATTAGAGCTCAAGTATCAGCACGCTCGCGTTAACAAGACATGCGCCAACAACACACACACACACACACACACACACACACACACACACACACTCAAGGAAAATACACATACAAACAACTGACCTTGCTAAAAAGCGAATTCTGGCTCATTAAACGTGTCAGCATGCTACATACACACTACACACACACTACACACACACTACATACACACTCCATACACACTACATACACACTCCATACACACTACATACACACTCCATACACACTACACACACACACTCTAGCTGACCACCTGGAGCAGTGGGCACGTCGTTGGGATGACTCACCCAGGTAGTTGTCGTCCTCTGGCTTCCCCGAGTAGCTGTGCTGACGCACGTCGATGTTGGTGGCTCCGCTGGGGATCCGCACCACTTCATTGTAGCCTGTGAACAACACAATATATAAATAAATATATATAAATAAATATATATATATAAATAAATAAATATATACATACATTATATATATACATATTTATATATATACATATATATATATATACACTACCGACAATTTTTTGTTTTCCCTGAAAACTCACACTTTTATTTATCAAATGCAAAATAAATAAAGTTATAAATAAGATTTTTATTGTAAATATTAATGTTGTTCTTCTTGTGGCTCAAAGGAAGGCCCGTTTTATAGCTCCTCTCACCAGCATAACTGTTTTCAGCTGCGCTCACATAAAAAGGGTTTAAGGGTTTTCTACCCCTCCGCTAGTCTTCTAAGGCGATAACACAATGTACCATTAGAACACTGGAGATGGGCCTCTACACATGTAGAGACTTCATTAAACACCAGAGAATAGTCATGTACACATTAACTATGTAGAGAGGGTATGTATGATTCATTTAATGTTAAAAACACTGCTTTTCTTTGTTAAATAAGGACATTTCTACGTGACCCCCACACTTTGGAGCGGTAGTGTCCACATAACCAGGTCTGTCGTGTCATCAGAGAGGCTGCAGCTCACCGTACTGCACGGTGTTGAACGTTCCCGCCACCGTTTTGCAGGACGAGTTGTCGCCGCCGCACACGCCGCACTTGTCCCTCCTGGCTTTGGAGTTCAACACGTGGTCGCAGCCCGCCTGCTGCTCGGCGGGAAGGGGACAGAACAGACGGGGAGATGAGATACCGATCGTCAAAGAAACGATTCAAACCCAAGCGACCCCTTAAATGAGTCGCACGTATATTTCCCGTCTGTCATAGATTTTCCATTTCAGACGCCGCCGCTCTAGAGACGGCTCGCGCTCCGAGATCCATAAAGGATGAAGAGCTCAGCTCCAGTTCCAGAGCATCCAAACAAAATCCACTTGCCAGGGAGACGAATCGTCTTACCAAACACTGTGTGTGGTTGAGAGTCCACACACACACACACACACACACACACACACACACACACACAGTATATTGATGCGTGCGGTTTGTTAGCAATCAAGCGTTCAGACGACTCGCCATAAACACAGCGGTCTGGCAAAAGGGATGTTTGGGTTTTTGTTGTTGTTTTTTGGCGGGGAAATATTTGCTCGCTTGCAAAAGACGTGGAAAGAATGAAATCCACAGAAGGTAAACGTGCAGGAGCGCGAGAGACCCTCCTCACCCGGCACAGGCCCTGCACGCAGATGTCGTTGGTGTCGGGTCCGCACGGCGTGCCGTCGATGACGCGGTCCCGGAGCTGGTAGTAGGCGGTGCTGCCCGCCACCCGGCAGAACAGCTTACACCGGTCCTTCATCAGAACTGAGACGGAGAGACACACACACACACACACATTGCATCCGTCAGGGTTCATACGCGTTTTGACCTGATGGATTATTTCCAAGACTTTAAAACAATTTTTCCATCGTGGATTATCCCGACCGCTTCCCTAACTACCGTTGCTATGGCCGCCAAACCTTCCGGTGAAGGTGCGTTCACTCGTGCGAGAGCGTACGGCGGCTTAGATTTAGAGCGTCTTTCTTTTAAAAAGAATATGAATTATTTAAAAAGCAGCGTAAATTAACA
The DNA here is from genome assembly GCF_029220125.1 of Pseudoliparis swirei. Classification (NCBI taxonomy): domain Eukaryota; kingdom Metazoa; phylum Chordata; class Actinopteri; order Perciformes; family Liparidae; genus Pseudoliparis; species Pseudoliparis swirei. The sequence continues at coordinate 27,600,737 of NC_079405.1, read as the reverse complement.
TATCAATACAACAAATTGACCGTGACTTTTTTTATTTTGGGCCTGGAAATAAACATTTGTTAAGTTGCACGACTTTTCCAGGTTTTCCATGAACCCCTGGTCTACTTGAAAAAGGAACGCCTCCTCACTTCCGCTGTACTTGGGCACCCAGCGGACGTTGGGCGGCAGGCCGTTGATGTTGAAGTGGCGCCCGTCGAAGGCGGCGCACTGCTCCTCCCGGAAGTCTTTCTTCTGCTTGGAGCACGGCTCCGAGTTACAGGAGCGGAACTTCATCCTCCGGCCCACGCAGTACGCGCCTCCATTCCTGGGCCTAGAGGGAGGAGAGGAGGAAGGAAACGTACCGATATTTGATTTGGGGGTCGGCTGTTGTTCAGTGGGGATGAGCTGTATATATATATATATATATATTTATAAATATATATATATTAAATAAATAAATATTTATATATATATATATTTTTTTAATATATATATTAAAATAAATAAATATTAATATATATATAAATAAATATAAACCAATAAATGTATATATATATTAATATATACATATATATGTATACAAATATAAATGAATATATAAATAAAGATATAAATATACACAAATAAATATTTAAAAATATATATATATATAAACATATGTTTATATATAAATACATATATATAAATAAATATATACATGTATACATATATATACACAAATAAATATATATATAAATAAATATGAATATGTATAAAGCTGCTTGTTGAAGAGTCCTTGAGCAAGGCACTGAACCCCCAGTTGCTCCCCGGGCGCTTCACTGCAGCCCACTGCTCCTCAATAACTAAGGATGGGTCAAATGCAGAGAAGAATTTACCCAAATTCTATAATGAAATTGTTCATCAACTCAGGGTTAAGTGTCTTGCTCAAGGACACATGGACTAGGGCGGGGATTGAACCGCCAACCCCCTGATGGGAAGACGGACCTGCTAACCAGTCGCCCCAAAAAAGCAGTTGTTTCTCCCCATAGATTAAAAGGTGTCGTCTCTCTCTCTACCTTTTCTTCCCAACATGTCTTTCACCATCTCACACCTGCAGTATATGACATCATCGTCAGGTTCAAACTCATTCCCCACCCCCCCCCCCCCCCCCCCGACCTATTTTTCCTCGGGTGAACACGAGCTATGAAAAGACTTCTCCCTGGAGGAGGCCCAGAGAGTTCCAGGAGGAGGAGGAGGAGGAGGAGGAGCAG
>NC_079405.1:27574508-27597008 GCF_029220125.1 Pseudoliparis swirei | reverse complement strand
TCGTGAGGCATGTTGAACCTGAGAGGCAGAAGCACGAGAGGCATGAACACGGCGAGAAATGTGACGGGACGAGCAGACGGACGCTCCGCGAGAGGAAGGCTGCAGACAGGGGGGCCGGATTAATGGCGGACGCTCGCCTCTTATTATATTACGCCCCCCCCCCCCCACCCCTTCAGAGCGACTCAGCTCCCCCACCTGACAGGTACGGAATGACACGGAGCTCCGGGGGCTCGGCGCGTTGTCGCCGCTCGGCGCGGATCATAATAAACGTAATAATCACATAATAATCCTTTTGTTTCACGGCTAGAGGGAGCGGAGAGCGAGAGACGATGAGGGCCGAAACAGCCTCCAGTCTGAGGGTTACCCCCCCCACACACACACACACACACACACACACACACACACACAGATCTGGCTGACTCAACAGTTTTGGCTGCAGGGCAGGTTTGAATTAAAACTGTAAAATTAGGACCTCGGATCAGAAACACCAAAACACCAGAAGATACGGCGTGCATGTGGACTCCTAAGGCGTGCATGTGGACTCCTAAGGCGTGCATGTGGACTCCTAAGGCGTGCATGTGGACTCCTAAGGCGTGCATGTGGACTCCTAAGGCGTGCATGTGGACTCCTAAGGCATGCATGTGGACTCCTAAGGCGTGCATGTGGACTCCTAAGGTGTGCATGTGGACTCCTAAGGCATGCATGTGGACTCCTAAGGCGTGCATGTGGACTCCTAAGGCATGCATGTGGACTCTAAAGCGTGCATGTGGACTCTAAGGTGTGCATGTGGACTCTAAAAGCGTGCATGTGGACTCCTAAGGCATGCATGTGGACTCCTAAGGCATGCATGTGGACTCTAAGGCGTGCATGTAGACTCTAAGGTGCATGTGGACTCCTAAGCATGCATGTAGACTCTAAAGCGTGCATGTAGACTCTAAGGCATGCATGTAGAATCCTAAAGCGTGCATGTAGACTCCTAAGGCATGCATGTAGACTCTAAGCGTGCATTTGGACTCCTAAAGCGTGCATGTGGACTCTAAGGCATGCATGTAGACTCTAAAGCGTGCATGTGGACTCTAAGCATGCATGTGGACTCCTAAGGCGTGCATGTGACTCTAAGTGTGCATGTGGACTCTAAGGTGTGCATGTGACTCTAAGGTGTGCATGTAGACTCCTAAGCATGCATGTGACTCCTAAGGTGTGCATGTGACTCTAAGGCATGCATGTGACTCTAAGGCATGCATGTAGACTCCTAAGGTGCATGTGACTCCTAAGGTGCATGTAGACTCTAAGGCATGTGGACTCTAAGTGTGCATGTGGACTCTAAGCGTGCATGTAGACTCTAAAGCGTGCATGTGGACTCTAAGCGTGCATGTGACTCCTAAGGTGCATGTGGACTCCTAAGTGTGCATGTAGACTCTAAGCGTGCATGTGGACTCCTAAGGCGTGCATGTAGACTCTAAGGTGCATGTGGACTCTAAGTGTGCATGTGGACTCCTAAAGTGCATGTAGACTCTAAGGTGCATGTGGACTCTAAGCGTGCATGTAGACTCTAAGCGTGCATGTAGACTCTAAGTGCATGTAGACTCTAAGGTGCATGTGGACTCCTAAGGTGTGCATGTGGACTCCTAAGGTGTGCATGTGGACTCCTAAGGTGTGCATGTGGACTCCTAAGGCATGCATGTGGACTCCTAAGGTGTGCATGTGGACTCCTAAGGCATGCATGTGGACTCCTAAGGCATGCATGTGGACTCCTAAGGTGTGCATGTGGACTCCTAAGGCGTGCATGTGGACTCCTAAGGCATGCATGTGACTCTAAGGCGTGCATGTGGACTCTAAGGTGTGCATGAGACTCTAAGGCATGCATGTGGACTCCTAAGGCATGCATGTGGACTCTAAGGTGTGCATGTGGACTCTAAGGTGCATGTGGACTCTAAAGCCATGCATGTGGACTCCTAAGGCGTGCATGTGGACTCTAAGTGTGCATGTCGACTCTAAGCGTGCATGTGGACTCTAAGCGTGCATGTGACTCTAAGGTGCATGTGACTCTAAGCATGCATGTGACTCTAAGGTGCATGTAGACTCCTAAGGTGTGCATGTGGACTCCTAAGGCGTGCATGTGGACTCTAAGGTGTGCATGTAGACTCTAAGCGTGCATGCATGTAGACTCTAAGCGTGCATGTGGACTCCTAAGGTGTGCATGTGGACTCCTAAGGCATGCATGTGGACTCTAAGCGTGCATGTAGACTCCTAAGGTGCATGTAGACTCTAAGGCGTGCATGTGGACTCTAAAGCGTGCATGTGGACTCTAAGCGTGCATGTGGACTCTAAGGCGTGCATGTGACTCTAAGCGTGCATGTGGACTCCTAAGGTGCATGTGGACTCTAAGCGTGCATGTGGACTCTAAGCGTGCATGTGGACTCCTAAGGCGTGCGTCTGGACTCCTAAGACGTGCATGTGGACTCTAAGCGTGCATGTAGACTCCTAAGGCGTGCATGTGGAATCCTAAGGCGTGCATGTTGTGCATGTGGACTCCTAAGGCGTGCATGTGGACTCCTAAGGCGTGCTTCTGGACTCCTAAGACGTGCATGTGGACTCCTAAGGCGTGCATGTGGACTCCTAAGCGTGCATGTGGACTCTAAACGTGCATGTGGACTCTAAGGCGTGCATGTGGACTCTAAGCGTGCATGTGGACTCCTAAGCGTGCATCTGACTCTAAGGCATGTGACCTAAGACGTGCATGTGGACTCCTAAGGCATGCATGTGGACTCCTAAGGCGTGCATGTGGACTCCTAAGACGTGCATGTGGACTCCTAAGGCGTGCTTCTGGACTCCTAAGGCGTGCATGTGGACTCCTAAGGCGTGCTTCTGGACTCCTAAGACGTGCATGTGGACTCCTAAGCGTGCTCTGGACAGGCGTGCATGTGGACTCTAAGCGTGCATGTGGACTCTAAGCGTGCATGTGGCCTCCTAAGGCGTGCTTCTGGACTCCTAAGGCGTGCATGTGGACTCTAAGCGTGCTTCTGGACTCTAAGACGTGCATGTGACTCTAAGCGTGCTTCTAGACTCTAAGCGTGCATGTGACTCTAAGCGTGCTGGACTCCTAAGACGTGCATGTGGACTCTAAGGCGTGCATGTAGACTCCTAAGACGTGCATGTGGACTCCTAAGGCGTGCATGTGGACTCTAAAGCGTGCATGTGGACTCCTAAGCGTGCATGGACTCTAAGGCGTGCATGTGACTCTAAGCGTGCATGTGGACTCTAAGCGTGCATGTAGACTCTAAGTGTGGACTCCTAAGTGCATGTGGACTCTAAGGTGCATGTGGACTCCTAAGGTGTGCATGTGGACTCCTAAGGCGTGCATGTGGACTCCTAAGACGTGCATGTGGACTCCTAAGGCGTGCTTCTGGACTCCTAAGGCGTGCATGTGGACTCCTAAGGCGTGCTTCTGGACTCCTAAGACGTGCATGTGGACTCCTAAGGCGTGCATGTGGACTCCTAAGGCATGCATGTGGACTCCTAAGGCGTGCATGTGGACTCCTAAGGCGTGCATGTGGACTCCTAAGGTGTGCATGTGGACTCCTAAGACGTGCATGTGGACTCCTAAGGCGTGCATGTGGACTCCTAAGGCGTGCATGTGGACTCCTAAGGTGTGCATGTGGACTCCTAAGGCGTGACTCTAAGCGTGCATGTGGACTCTAAGGCGTGCATGTGGACTCCTAAGGCGTGCATGACTCCTAACTCTAAGGCGTGCATGTGGACTCAAGGCGTGCATGTGGACTCTAAGCGTGCATGTGGACTGACTCTAATGTGGACTCCTAAGGCGTGCATGTGACTCCTAAGGTGCATGTGGACTCTAAGGCGTGCATGTGGACTCCTAAGACGTCCATGTGGACTCCTAAGGCGTGCATGTGGACTCTAACTCCTAAGGCGTGCTTCTGGACTCCTAGAAGTTCTACCAGCGTCTTCCCCAAACATTCCCCTAACGAAGATGGACGCCAGCGCTCTGACTCACACGTGGCCGAGTTCGTGTGCGATGGTGAACGCCGTGCTGAGGCCGTTGTCCTCGCTGATGCTGCAGCTGCGGTACGCGTCGCACACCGTGCCCAGCTCCGCGAGGCCTGAGGGGAGAAACCCAGACGGACCTTTTGTCTCCATCGTGATCGTTCTACAGCAGGGGCGTCAAACTCAAGTTCACCGTGGGCCACATCGGCATCATGGCCGCCCTCTTAAAGGGCCGGAAGCACTTTATAAACTTCTCGAAAATATAGTTAAATGACTTTCTTTGCATTTGATTATTGTTTCTTTGAGTGTAGACATATTGTACTTAAGAAAACGTCTCTAATATTACAACATAAATCCATTTCATTTGAACCCTTCAAAATAAAAGCACGAAAAAATGTTCTTCAATTTCTTTAAGAAAAAGGGATCATCTGTCTTTCAAGCCGTCAGGGGCCACATAAAATGATGTGGCGGGCTGGATTTGGCCCGCGGGCCTTGTGTTTGACACCTGTGTTCTCCACCATCAACACCGGGAAGTTGAGTGGAAACGGGTTCATGTTGTCAAACTTACCTAAGGTGTCACACTTGTCCCTCGCTCTGCATATGTCCTGCCTGTGGTGAAGACACAGGTCAAGGTCAAGGTAAAGGTCAAGCAGAGCAGAGCAGTTTCCCAGCCTTGGTAGCGTCTTCATAGCACATTGTTATACAGCAGTTCTATCCATCGGGCCTCTTCAGGGCTCATATTCACATGTTGATGAGTTTCCAGGACATTAAATCAAATTTCCATGACCAAGCATTTCTGAAATCTCGGTGTAAACATGAAAAAGTGAGAAAATGTCGTATTTAAACAAACAAAGAGAATTCCAAAGCACACCGTAAATAACCCTAAATGACTCAAATGAATGAGAGACAGTAGTTTGATAAAAAGAATAACCATTTATCTAAAAAATTGTAGATAAGACTCTGAGGTGCGTTAAAAGTGAATATAACTCATTTCCATCACTTTTCCAAAACTTTGGGGATTACATTTTTTTTCACGGACTTTTCCTGGCCTGGAAATAACCATTTTAAAATGTCATATCTTTTTCAGGCCTTCCATGACCGCACGGACCCCGCTCAGGGACCCATGTGATTTACACCTGTTTAAGGATTGTTCGTTGTTTTTAAAAGTCCTAATGAAGGTGGTAACCTGGTGATCAGGATGGCCGTGTCGTGGTGGGAGTGGTGGCTGTCGTCCAGCAGGTTCTGGCTCTTCTGCCAGATGCAGAAGTTCTTTAAAGTGGTCTGTGCATTGAAGGAGATGACCGGACCGTCCTGAGAGCGCGCGGACAAACAGTCAGAGGTCATCGAGAACGCCGCGTGCACACGCCCGTTACCGTGGAGATGAATATTAATGCGGCGTCCTTACCAGCTCGTTGTTTATGATGGCTAACTTTACGATCACGATGTTGATCAGATTTCCGATGCTGGGGTCCTTGTAGATGGAAGACACCTGAAGAACGGAAACAATAACAACATGTTAAAGATACAACCACTTTTAATGTTTTGATTCAGACCGTTACGATATCTTCGTGAACTTAAAACCAGGTGCAATGTGACAGAGTTACTGGGAACTCCACCATGGGCTCTGTCTTGTAGTACTGGGAAGCCCCTGCAGACGCCCCTGCAGACGCCCCTGCAGACGCTCACATTTGAAGTGTCAGAGTCGGCGGCCGGCGTGACATCCCTGAGCGTACGTTGTAACATTCATCAGAGCAGTCGGGCTCAAGCTGCCCTCTCTTCGGCCTCACTGTTTGAAAGTGGTGTTTCCCCCTGACACCAGGCCCCGCCCCCTTTCCCTCCAAAGGCCGAACTGACACACACCACATTACATGTATGTAATATGCACACGTGTTCAGATTCTTCACGCCACCCGCCTCCCGCCCGAAGGACTTACGATGGACATCAGCGTGAGTACGTAGTGCTGCAGGTTGCCGCCGTGGTGCTCCACCATCTTGCTGTCGGCCACCAGCATGACTTCCACGAAGCGCGGGTAGGAGAGGAAGCGCTTCGATCTCTTGTGAGGTCCCGAGTCGCCGCCGCTCTCCGGTCTGAGCAAAGCGGCGCTCAGCGACTCCAAGTCGGCGAGCACGCCGGCGCCGCCGACCACGGGCGCCGCCGCGCCGGGCTCGGCCGCCGGCCCTTTGTGAAGCTCGTGTCTCTTGTGTCTGTGTCCTGGAGAGAGAGGAGCAGCATGTGTGAATGAGAACGATGGGAGGGATAACGGGTGATGGAGTGAGGCTGAGGTGGCGGTTCATGCCTCAGGTGTCAAACACAAGGCCCGCAGACCGAATCCGGCCCGCCACGTCGTTTTATGTGGCCCCCTGGTGGCTTGGCAGACATGTGATCACCTTTTATTCAAGAAATTTAAGGAAAATATCCTGTGCTTTTATTTTGAAGGTTTCAAATTAAATATGTTATAATGTTAGAGAAATGTTTTTATGTTACAATAAAGGAAAAAATGAGTAACATTTTCAGCTGACCTTAAAAGAATTGATAACAAAATGGTAAAGAGCGACTGATGACCCCCTTATTAATTTACTATAGATGTTCTACTGACTTTCTTTCTTTTATTTGTATTTTAATATTCTTAAAAAATATATATTTTCTCCTAATTTAAGTTTTTATTTTTGTCATTTACGATGTTGTCGCGTTTTTCTTTGTTCAGTGAAAGTGAAAAAAAAATGAAAAAAAAACTTTTCAACATTTGATTTTGAAAGGTGGAGAACATCAGGTGCTCTGATGCCTGGAGGTGGGTGTTGTTCACACGAGTCGCCTCTTTCTCTCTCTGGTTTGTTGTTGCTCAACGAGTGGGTCGACAAACCAACGCTGCCTGGAATGCTTTCTCTTTTTTTCTTTCCTCTCTCCCTCCTTCTCTCCCTCCTCTTTTCAGAAGAGGGGAGCGAGGAGGAGGGCAGAGGGTTCAGACGAGGTAAACCTGGCACCCGGCCATCAAAATATGGAGCGCATAACTGCAGCGCGAACACCAAAAAGAAAAGCATGTTGGACAACCGGGCAGCGAGAGACCCTCTGAACACCGGGGGGAGGGGGGGGGGGGGGGGTCTTAATCTTGAATCAGCCTTTCTGGACAACCAGCAGTGCAGCAGCACCGAGATGACAGCCAGCTGGACCTCGTCGTCATATCAGTGGATCTACTTCCAGCAGCAGACATGATTGATGATATATACAAATATAAATATATATAATATATATATAAATATTAATATTAATATTAATACATATATATAAATATATTAATATATATTTATATGTATAATATATATATGTATATATAGAGAGAGAGAGATACATATATATTATATATATAAATATATATATATTTAATATATAAATATTTATAATATATATAAATATAAATATATTTTATATATATAGATATAGAGAGGGAGATAAATATATATATAAATATATAAATAAATATATATTTAATATATAAATATGTATAATATATATAAGTATAATATATATATATAATATATTTATATAAATATATATGTATAAATATATATATATATATATGAATATATAAATAAATCTATATTTAATATATAAATATAAATATGTATAAAGATATTAAGATATATATATATGTATATATACATATATATATATATATATATATATATATATAAAACCCCTGCTGTACACAGTAGGCCTGCTCCATGCAGCACAAAGAGAGTAAATCTCTCCAGATGTATTTTCGTTCTCCATCATTTTGGCAGTTTCGCGGCTTACCGCTGCACGTTCGAGGCTCCTTATCGAAGAGGAAGAGGAAGTACAAGAGTCAACAGGAAGTGCAGCCAGTAAACTGAGATGAGAGCGATACAGCGGGTGAACTTCCAAATGATTTTTTCTCCTCTTATTTATTCCCTGTGTGAAAGTTGGAGAGCTCGCTCACCGCCGGGCCGCAGCTGGAAGACACGACATGTCAGCCGGCACAGATCCACATCCAACTTCCACTAAAAACTCCATCACACACACTTCTATTTGGAGCCGACTCGTGAGAAAAATGTCCAACCGGCACAGGGATATGTCATTGTCATATCAAAACAGATAGCATTAGCATTGTTTCCTGGTGATTTTATATAAGTACCCGGCTCTAAAGAACACATTTATTCTGTTTCTTCTTGGAAAATCTGACTCAATAACCAGTTTTCTGCCGTACTGTAAGAGCTCGTCGTCTCAGCTGCTGTTACATCATCTGTTCCCATTACAACCGACAGGCAACACAACGATTACGTCCGCTTCCATCTGTGTTGATTGTTGTTTGTTTGTCATGTCCAAATGTTGCACCTTCCGCCAAAAAAAATTCCTCGTTTGTGTAAACATTCCTGGCAATAAAACTGTTTCTGATTCTGATTCTGATTCTGATTCTGATCTGTGGGAACCCCATTTAAAAAGGTCCCATGATGCATGCATGCACATGCAGACATAATACATGGCAAGTTCTCCTGAGATTCCATCGTCAGATCACAATATAGCATTATTATTGTTTCTTTTGAGGATTTTACAGTTAAGTATCTGGCTCAAAAGAGACATTTTATTCTGTTTAATATAACTCAATAACCAGTTTTCACCTCGTTTGAACCAGATCGGCTACATGTGTGCCAACCGTACTATAAGAGCTCAATAATCTCAGCTGCCGTTACATCATCCGTTACAACTGATTATGCCGCTTACCCAATTAAAAAAGGTCACATGATGCATGCATGCACATGCAGACATAATAAATGCAAGTTCTACTAATATTCCATTTTCATATCACAATAGATGGCATTATCATCGTTTTCTATTTTTTTTTTGCATTTTGAAGTTAAGTATCCGGCTCTAAAGAGATTTTTTATTCTGTGTAATCTGACTCAATAACCAGTTTTCTACCGTACTGCGAGAGCTCAATAATCTCAGCTGCCGTTACATCATCCGTTACAACCGATTAAGTCTGCCTACCCAATTTAAAAAGGTCACATGATGCATTCAATGCACACGCACACCGAACACACGGCAAGTTCTACTGTGGAAAACCCTCGCAAAGCCGACAGCTGATTGGCCGGCTCGACCGCGACACACAGCAGCTCTACACGTGTTTGTGTTTGCAGGCTAACGCTTTACATCGAGCCGCATCGCATTTGTGACGACCTCGTCCGAGCCAATCGGATCGCCTGCATCGTGTCACACGCCGTACCTGAAGTGTCACAGGCAGAGTCCTCCGCCGCCGCCGCCTGTTGCTCGGCGACCCGCTTCCTGTACACGACGTGAGGCTTGGTGTGCTCCTCCTCGTAGCGCTCTCCTCGGTAGCTGTGGAGGGGCTCCACGAAGAACTCCCCCTCCGGAGACCTGAAGGTGCCGAGCTGGACGGCAGCGAGAAAGAAAAGCATCCCGGTTAGTCTCCTCCGTCCTGGAAGCGTTTATTCCGAGGTCACCGCGGTTTTGCCCGTTAGAGCCCCTCGACCTTGCAACGACCTCCCGGAGAGGATGAAGCTCGCGGGATCAGTCACTTCTTTTAAATCACTTCTTAAAACCCATTTTTATAGAACAGCTTTTAAGTGATCTCGTCCATTAATACAGATTTTTGGTTCCCCTCATTTAGTTTGTCTGTTTTTAATTTTTAATTTTAATATATATATATTTAAATGTTATATTTGTTTCTTACATTTCCATTTGTTTTGCCTTGACCCCGTAGAGCACTTTGTAAACATTGTTTTTTCAATTTACATATTTTTTTAGGGGTCCATTTTTCCCCCCACTGACTGAAACCCAGAGGCATTTAAAAAGAAATTGCATTTAACCTTTATAAAAATAATAAATATACTTATTTAGGCTTACAGTATATGTGCAATTGTCATAAAAATGATAATAATAAGACTATTAGGTAATAGTCTAATAGAATCTGGATCGGGTCATATAGGCTCCGATGTTTTTGATAAGGTCATTAAATTATCAGAATTATTAGAGGAAATCATGGGGGCATTTGTTTTGCCCCTCTCTTAAATATAAATATATTAAAATATGTATATATGTATAATATATATATATATTTAATATATATAAATATTTATAAAATATATATATAATATATATAAATATATATAAATACATATATATTTATATATATATATGTATAAATATATTTGTAAAAAAAATTATATAATATATTTATAATCTTACTGATACCAGGGGCAAAATGATATATTTCTTAAGGGCTTTTTTGCCCTTTGCCCTCGTGTGTTTCCGACGCTGCCTCACAGCAACGACAAGGAGGGGAGAACATGAACCTCAATGCAACCAGAGAGCCGGCCCTGTAACTTAAATGCGATGTATTGTTTCACATCAAGCATCAGAGGAATGTGGCTCATGGTCTATTCATTAGAGAAAGTAAATGCAGAGAGACTCAGGGGCTTTCATTAAAAAAGGTGAAATCAGTGAATTTGCACGCATGTAATAATGGTCCCTGAGCAAAGAGAAAACAGTGGGACCGTGTGATCCTATCAGCGCAGCGGCGAGATTACATGTTCTTGGCGAGCGGGCTGAACGTCTTGGTATACGTATTTCACATGGACGATTAGTGCGCTGCCTCACTTGGAGGTCTACGATGTTCCAGATAAGGGAAACGCCGACCCAAGCACATTTTTGGCCTTTTCGGTAAGCAGTTTTTACACATTTATATTTGGCACGAGTTGTATTTGAAAACCGTTAACATCTCCTGCGTGTGTAGAGCAAGGGGTGCACGAGGAGAAGCTTCCTTGCTTCCTTGGTTCCTTCTTTACTACGCTTGTGCACTTTGAGTGACCCGGGGAGAGAGAATCCCCCGACTGACACATTATTTGGGGATGGCTCTCAGCAGCAGCGCCTGTTTTAAAACAATTGTTCCCTCCGGGATCTTAAATATCAAATAAAAATCAGAATACGCTCCATGACTGTCCACATCGTTCTCGTGGGAGGAGTTGATCTCTTCTTCTGCTCCTTCAGTCACATCCGTTCCCTCGCCGTGTGTATGTTTACATTCAGAGGGCACTTCTTCAAAAAGCAACAACAAGGCGCATGCCTGGGAGCAGGACAGAGTGCGATGACGTCATCACGCCCGTCCTCCCGCTCACCGGCGAGCGTAAAGACGTCACCGAACAACAACCGGCGGACCGGAGACCGACGTGTTTGAGTTGAGGTCATTGAACTTGACCCCTGCAGGCTGCATGGACCCGGGAGTCCTGCCAGTTGTTCTCTAGGCTGAGATGTGTTTAGTGTCTGGAAGTGCAGCCAACAATCAACACATATACAAATATATACATATAAACGTGTCACGCATTCTCAAAGGTATGTGCTCCTTCTGAATGAGTTTTAAATCAACTCCAACTTCATTTCATTGAGACTCAAACATCCACACGACGTTATATCGTCGTTACTGGGATATGAACCTTTTTGTTTTAATGCTCTCCGAAACAGATATGTTTATTAAAATAGCAATAACACACGTGCCTGCACAGAAGTTTGACATCTGCACGATAACACGTTGATGCTTTTTTGCAGTGTTTTTGCAGCTTTTTGCAGGTTTTATTTCAGCTTTTTGCATTTTTTTTAAAAGCAGTTTTGCAGCTTTCTTGCATTTTTTTGCATTTCTTGCAGCTTTTTTGCAGATATTTTTGCAGCTTTTAAGCAGTTTAGCCGCTTTCTTGCATTTTTTTGCCGCTTTTAAGCAGTTTAGCAGCTTTCTTGCAGTTTTTTGAAACTTTTTTGAAACTTTCTTGGCAGTTTTTTTGCAGTGTTTTGAAACTTTTTGCAGCTTTTTTGCATCTTTTTGCATATTTTCGCAGCTTTTCGCAGCTCCCCACCTCCTGCACAGGCACCAGTTGCCTCTGAACACCCACCGTGGGAAAGTCAAACACCCGGCCACCACATGCACGACGAATCTAACCGCGTGCGTAAAAAACACAACTCACCAGTCCGGAGCACAAACTGATGACCGCGGCGTGTTCCGCTCGTGCATTTACGAGTCCTTTATAGAAGCAGTGCCTTAACTCCGTGTCCTCCTCCTCTTTCTCCTCCTCCTCTTTCTCCTCCTCCTCTTTCTTCTCCTCCTCCTCCTCCTCCTCCTCCCCATCTGTTGCTACAAACGTCCCGTTGTCTCCTCGGGGCACCCCGAGTACCGTCACCGTGTACAGAGGGGCGATAAATCCCGAGTCCATGGTGAGGTTGAGGTGATAGTGCCGTCCGAAAGCAGAGATCCGGTAGTGGGTGTTCGGCGAGGCCCAGTTATCCGTCCCGTTCCCGGTGCCGCTGCCCTCCGCCAAACTTCTTCTCTTCCTCTTAAAGTGCACGCCGGTTGGAAACTCGTCCCCGGATTCACTCACGCGTACCGGCGTCACGATCTCGTACGCGCCGATCTCCTGTTTGACTGTGGTGGAGGGGGGTGAGGGGGGGGGGGGGGTAAGGAAAATCAGAGAGGTTAACATACCAATTGTATTATTCTTTCATCTTATTCCCAACTTGACAGGCACGTCGGTGAACTTCAGTTCTCCAGAAGAAGAAAAAAGTCATGTGCTCGAGTTCCAAAAAAAGAAAACTCATTCATCCTCTTCCCTCGGTGATCACATAACGGAAGCTCTTCTTCAGAAGACGCTTTTCTACTTTTCTACTTTACCTGTGCTTGAAGAATTCAGAAGCAACCTCCCCGCAGACGCGACCACGCTCAAGAAGTCCGGGAACAGAAGGAACCCCAAGCCCCAGAAGAGCGCATGCATGATTGTCCACGTTCAGAGGAGGAGCGCGCGGCAGCCCGGCTACTCTCCTGCCGTAACACCGTATATTCCTCCGGTACACTCCGGGGCTCTTCCGCCTCCGGTCCGCCTGCCACATCCAATACAAGTAGTTGTTTTAAAAAATTTTATCCGCGACTCTTTAGCAGATGTTCTCCGGCCGGTGAAGTGAAGTGCGCTGCTGCTGCTGCCGGGACGTGAGCGCGTCGCACGTTCCCTGGTGAACATGCATACTGCAGAGAGAGAGAGGGAGAGGGAGAGGGAGAGCGAGAGGGAGAGAGAGAGAGGTGGGCTGCTCCCAACCGCAAAAAAACCCAGTCGACGTCTGGGATGGTGCTCCCTCCGCTTGCAAAAAAAGAAAAAAAAAGAAAGCCCAGGTGCGCCAGCTTTCTCTCCCCCGGCGGAGGGGCGGGGTCAGCCGGTACACCCCGCTGCTGCTCCACGCGAAGCCCCCCCCCCCCTCCCGTGACGCGCCGGAGAGAGACCCGAGTGGTCACGTCGAGGATGCGATGAGGTTATTCTCGAGTCTTTTTTTTCTTTTAGGGGGAGGAGGGGGGGGGGGTATATGCAATTACAGGTTAACAGCACCCTGTGGAGGAGCCTTTGCAGTGCCGCCCCCCCCCCCCCATAGTGACCATAAAGAGCTTCAATTAACTGGCCTGATGAACTTCATGTACTCAGTCTGACAGTTTTGGGTTAATCTGGATTTAAGGCATGTTGCACAGTGTGCAAAAGCAGATCAGGGTGTGTGTGTGTGTGTGGGGGAGGGGAGGGGGGGGACCATGACAGTGAGGTTGGCCCCCCCCACATCGGGAATGCATGCCCCAGGGGGGCCACAAGCCCCGAGATAATCTGTATACTTAGAAGTTCACACTGCAGGATCACAGAGCGACAAACATGCAAACTGGGGAGCGTCGAGCGTATCGCCTCATGTACGGTGAGGCGGTCTGAGGGCTGAAGAAGAGTGTGTGTGTGTGTGTGTGTGTGTGTGTGTGTGTGTGTGGATACTGGTTCATGCTTTTATGAGCTATAGTGTCCCCGGTGGAACAATGCTACAGGGCCGGTATGGAGCTTGTAGGTGCCTTTGTTATGTGGAGGATCAAAGCCCGGGGCCTCCAGTGCGCCTCCTGTCCCATTCATGTACCCCCCCCCCCCCCTATGCACACACAGAGCTCTAACTTTTATTTTTGTACTTTAAGAATAAACATATAAGCAGAATTCTCGGTATTACTGCACATGTCATCCAATAAGACAGAAATGGGAGTAATATGTTTTTAGGTAGTTTAGGACCATTACATAGTTTGTCCACCAGGGGCCTGAGAAGTTTATTTTTCAACTTGCATGTCTCAGAGTATATTCACTATTCTCACGATTAATTGTTGGTGCACTGGAAAGCTGAAATATTGTAAAACATTTTTACATGTAATCTTATATTTTTTAGGTTTGTTTTATGCCTCTCGGGACTACAGATGAAAAAATAGCCTCTTGGCTAATAACTCTATACATTTACAGAAATGTTTTTCATTAATGTGCTCTGACTGTCCCTTATCAAATAAACCCAAAGAAAAAAACAAGGAGGGAAAAAAATGAAAAAACTCCCCGCTCAGATATTTAAAAACATATTTACTGCACTGGTCCCGGGTGAGGCTCATGTGCAGAGAGACCGGCTGGAGTGAAACAAAAAAACACTTTATTTGGGGAAAAAGTAAAACATAAAAACTCGAAAGCAGCTACCCAAAAAACTAGAAATCACCATGGGAACGAAGACTGAGAATGAGACATCGAGACAGAGACACTACGAGATGAAGACAACAAACCGGCAGGAGACAAGATAAGACGGGCACAGTTGGGAGGAAACACACAGGTGTACAGCATGAACCAATCAGGGAGATAGAGGCGTGGCTGAGGGCAGGTGAAG
Source organism: Pseudoliparis swirei (assembly GCF_029220125.1). Taxonomy (NCBI): domain Eukaryota; kingdom Metazoa; phylum Chordata; class Actinopteri; order Perciformes; family Liparidae; genus Pseudoliparis; species Pseudoliparis swirei. The sequence continues at coordinate 27,582,281 of NC_079405.1, read as the reverse complement.
GGAATGAACCAATCAGAGGAGACAGAGAGGAGACACAGGAGAAACAGAACAGAGCGTCACTGCAACGTGTTCATGTTAAAGAAAGAGTTTATTTGGATCATGTATCATAACAATAATATCACGGCTCATTGGAGATATGACTTCCCTAATGGAGCTCTGGGCGTGAACAATCGGCTTTTGTCCTAGAAATGTTCCAGGAAGAGCAAAAGTGTGACTCGTCCTGTTCATGACGGTATTATCCCAATGTAGTCCCCCACCCCCCATTGTGTTCTCAATATATATATAAATATATACTTATTTATATATATTATTTATACAGTATATATGTATATTTATATATATATTTACTTATTTATATATATATATATTTATAGATATATGTATATAAATGTACTTATTTATATAGTTATATATGTATTATATATATACATATATATTGATATATATCTATATATATTTACTTATTTATATATGTATATATATTATATATATATATATATTTACTTATTTAAATATATATATTTATAGATATATGTATATAAATGTACTTATTTATAGTTATATATGTATTATATATATACATATATATTGATATATATCTATATATATTTACTTATTTATATATGTATATATATATATATATTTACTTATTCATATATTTATATATATATATTATATATATATATTTATTTATATATATATATACTAATTTATATATCTATAGATATATTATATATATTTATATTTACTTATTTTTATATTATATATACATATATATATATATATGTATATACACACATTTCTACTCTGTAGTGCATCTCTGTCCCGAGCTGGCCTCTGCTGGCCTCCGTGCCATTGCTCCACAAGACCGTATTTGGGGATAAATGCTAACAGATGGCACTTTATGGCTCATTTGTTGTTGCGCAATCAACAAACGATGCCATTTGGGAGGCTGACTGAGTTGGAATTTGCAGGTGCATATCCCGAAAAACGAAGGCTTCAATTGAATCGCTTTCGACATCCAAAAATATACATAGTGAGGACAGCATGTTGGCCCTCAGGGCCCTGTTGCCTCCGTCATTATGGTCAGGCAAGGAGTCATAATCACTTTGTTTCAGAGAGAACATTATTTCTATGAATTTGACACCATCAGGACTTTTGCTGCTCACAAAACCAACAGTTTAACATCCGAGGCTCAACCTGCTGTTTGCATTCGTTTCTATCCAGTACGGTGGAAGTAGATACCAAATGTTCACATTTGAACTCCCACATCTGTTATACCTTCGCACAGGAGCTGGTTTCCCCATAATATCTATCCGGTTATTTGAACATTCTTTCTCGGGGTTCAACACGGGGCAGCTGTAGGTCACCAACCCCTTTCAACAACATCATTCCCCTTTCCTTGAACTCTCCATAAACCTTTTTTCGCAGAGGTCACATGTAAGTAAAAACAGTTTGGAAAAATGGCCCTTTGTCAACGTTTTGATGTCCACAGCGTGGACCGCTCACTCTTGAATGTGTTGTCGTAGCCGCAGACACCCTCCATTTCCAAATAAGAATAACTATTTAAAGTTTCCTCAATAAATGGCCGTTTGACTCCGACATATGGCAACGAGCGTGCGTTAAAAGAAGAGACTTCCTCCGCTCCGCCTTTAACTGCGACATGTGGCCGCCATCCTCCTTCAGCTGGCCCTTTCCCCCCAATGTGTTTCTCAATGGAGTAGTACACACTCCAGCTGTGTGTGTGTGTGTGTGTGTGTGGATGGTCGTTGAGGTCATCAGAGTCAGGCGGCATCGTCCAGAGCAGCTATCGTTAGTGTACACTTCACTTCCCCATCCGGATCAGATATCAGGCCGTTGGGGAGGAACGCTTGAATGGAGGAGCAAAAAACCTCGTCTGGAGTGACAGGAGACGAGCCGCGAGCCAATTCACAAGCTAGCATTCAGCTAATTCACAAGCTAGCATTCAGCTAATTCACAAGCTAGCATTCAGCCAATTCACAAGCTAGCATTCAGCCAATTCACATGCTAGCATTCAGCTAATTCACAAGCTAGCATTCAGCTAATTCACAAGCTAGCATTCAGCTAATTCACAAGCTAGCATTCAGCCAATTCACAAGCTAGCATTCAGCTAATTCACCAGCTAGCATTCAGCTAATTCACAAGCTAGCATTCAGCTAATTCACAAGCTAGCATTCAGCTAATTCACAAGCTAGCATTCAGCCAATTCACAAGCTAGCATTCAGCTAATTCACAAGCTAGCATTCAGCCAATTCACATGCTAGCATTCAGCTAATTCACAAGCTAGCATTCAGCTAATTCACAAGCTAGCATTCAGCCAATTCACATGCTAGCATTCAGCTAATTCACAAGCTAGCATTCAGCTAATTCACAAGCTAGCATTCAGCTAATTCACAAGCTAGCATTCAGCTAATTCACAAGCTAGCATTCAGCCAATTCACATGCTAGCATTCAGCTAATTCACAAGCTAGCATTGAGCTAATTCACAAGCTAGCATTCAGCTAATTCACAAGCTAGCATTCAGCCAATTCACATACTAGCATTCAGCTAATTCACAAGCTAGCATTCAGCCAATTCACATGCTAGCATTCAGCTAATTCACAAGCTAGCATTCAGCCAATTCACATGCTAGCATTCAGCCAATTCACATGCTAGCATTCAGCTAATTCACAAGCTAGCATTCAGCTAATTCACAAGCTAGCATTCAGCTAATTCACATGCTAGCATTCAGCTAATTCACAAGCTGGCATTCAGCCAATTCACAAGCTAGCATTCAGCTAATTCACAAGCTAGCATTCAGCTAATTCACAAGCTAGCATTCAGCTAATTCACATGCTAGCATTCAGCTAATTCACATGCTAACATTCAGCCAATTCACATGCTAACATTCAGCCAATTCACATGCTAGCATTCAGCTAATTCACATGCTAGCATTCAGCCAATTCACACTCAGCAAAGTGTATCTGATGATGAGGCTCAATAGAAACACTCATGAGTCATCCATGTGATGACTATGTATAGACATTTCTTTTTTCAAAGCATTGTTTTTTTCAATGAAGATACATTAAATGAATCATAAATCCTCTCTCTACATAGTTAATGTGTAGATGACTATTCTCTGGTGTTTAATGAAGTCTCTACAGAGGTGTGTAGAGGCCCATCTCCAGGGTTCTCATGGTACATTGTGTTATCGCCTTAGAAGACTAGCGGAGGGGTAGAAAACCCTTGAAAACCTTTTTTATGTGAGCGCAGCTGAAAACAGTTATGCTGGTGAGAGAAGCTCTAAAACTGGCCTTCCTTTGAGCCACAAGAAGAACGACATTAATATTTACAATAAAAATCTTTATTTATAACCTCCTCAATGTCTTGACTATATTTTACATACATTTTGCAATTTATTTGATCAATAAAAGTGTGAGTTTTCATGGAAAACACCAAATTGTCTGCGTGACCCCAAACTTTTGAACAGTAGTATATATATATATATATATATATATATATATATGTATGTATATGTATATATACTACCGTAGATGTGCACATGTGTCCCGCATCGAGCCGTGTCTCTCCTCTGACAGCAGACGAGGTGACGAGAGCCTCAACGAGCCGCTGAGGCGAGCCGTGAATTGACTTTTTCAGACGGTCGGGGGCGAGTTCACGTTGAGTGAAACCAACGCTCAACATCTGAAGGGCAGTCGGGGCGTTGGACGGATCTTTACACGGGCCGTGAAGATAGGGCTCTGGGCTCTGCAGCTGTCAGCGGGTCCCTCCAACATCAGAATGCTTCCCAGATTCTCTGGCTCGCTGCGGAATGGCAACAATAGACCTCATGCCAGACACCAAATGAATCAGACCCCAGGTTAGAGAGAGAGGAGGAGGAGGAGGGAGGAAGAAGTCGGAGGTTTAGTGTAGCGTAGCCTGGATACACATAATGCATGCCACACACACACACTAAGGGGAGCCAACCTCAATGGCCAGTTCCCAAAAAAGGCCTTTGTTTACAAAAGACGAGGCTAATTGAGTCAATCTCCTCCTCGAAGAACTTTGAGAAAGAGCACGTCGTCCTTCATGACACGATTACGTTGAGTGCACTTAGTGAAGAGGGCAGGGGGGGGGGGGGGTTGGAGTTGAAAGGTGATGACTGTTGGGGGTGGTGTGAGGTGTGCGATCCACCTCCACCCGGTCCGACTCTCTGAGCATCACGATGTAATCACTCTGCAGGACACACAGCGCGATGACCTCATCGCTCCTGAGCTGCAAGAGAAAGTGGGAGAAAATGAGATGTTATGACACCCTTTAACCACCTGACTGTGTGTGTGTGGACACAGCACAGCTGGGGGGGGTCAGATCATCCCTCTGCTGAAAAACACACAGTTATTTGAGAACACCAGAGTATATCCTTGAGTTGGGTTTTTTTCTCGCTCCAGCTGTTTCATGCAGTACCCAAAAAAAGAGACATGAAGCTGGTCTTCACGCGTGCGAGTTGGGAATTTCCCACGCACTTGAACGTGACATCACATGATGATAACAAATTAAAATAAAAGCTTCATACTTTGGGGGTCGATTGATTGACACTGGGTCTGACGAGTGTGTGCACGCCGACCCCTTCGTCCCATTAGATGTAGTTCAGTGTTCTGGGTCACGGACTCTATTTAATGGGCCGGCCCGGGGCCGCTGTGCAAATGGGTCGTCTGGGGCCGAGAGGAGCTCGCTGTAGTCGACAGGACCCCAGCTGTGTGTGTGTGTGTGGGGGGGGGGGGGGCTTCACCACAAGAAAGGCCTGAAATAATGAAAAGGTGGTTTTGAATGAGAGAAAAAACTATATTTAAAGTACTTTTAAGACCGTTACTGAGTCGTCAGCTGCAGCCACACATCCTGAATCATCAGGCGGGCCGGGTTTGTATAATTGAGACGTGAAACAATGGAGGAAGAAATACAAATAGAAAATGACTTCAAGAAAGTGTCCACAGAGGGTCTGTGTCACTGGGTAGAGTTCATTGTACTACAATCTACAATCTAATCTCTCAGAAGCCACTTTTAGGATTTTCACTTAACAAAAGAAGTGATTTTACCCCAAATCTGGTTTAATGAATCGATAATCGTCTTATGGTTTTAACACAGCAGGGTGAATGGCACCGAGCGAGGCTTTGACTGATGGCAGGAATATGTGCACACACAGGAATAAATACATCTTCCCTGAGTCAGGAAACGGTGAGTGTGTGAGTGTGTGAGTGTGTGAGCCGCTCTCCGTTTTCTGAGCACGTTCCCGTTGAGGAATGGACGTCTTCGGCGCTACAGGAAATATCCCGTGTCCGACGGCTTTAGGATTCCTTTAGATTACATCTCCAGGAAACAGTCGGAGACAAAACGCGAGGGCTGCTCGTCTGTGAAGGAAATTGGTTACCGCGGAAACAGAAATTGACCCGCTGAGAAACACTTTTGATACACAGCTATACGGTGCTTATAAGATAATAATAACAACATAATAAGAAGTTTAGAGTGAGCTATCACACTTCAGGCAAGTGTTGGACAGCATCGGGGTCATTTTAGATGTTTCACTCGGCTGGCCAAGAGATTTAAGACAAATGTCTCACACACACACACACACACACAACAACACACACACTCGATCTACTCTGCTCCCGCTGTCCTGTTTTTCACATTTACTCCCACGCGGTCACGTCTTCACTCTTTTTAGTTCTGGAGTTCATTCTCGGCACTTTGGAGTTGGGCCTAAATTCTCTGCCACACACACACACACACACACACCTATGGCAACGTAACCTGAGTCGCAGCACTGTTAAGACCTCTTGTTTTTGTAGTTGAGCCACAGGGGTCAACGATTCACTGGGGAGGTCAATCCAATCCAGACATTTAGAAATAGTGTGATTGGCCCTTTAACTCATGAATAATATATTACCACACGACACCTGTGTGTCATAACATCTGATCTCACATCTTTATCTCGCTTTATGTGTCTCAAAGTTTGAAAGGAATCAGATAAACACATGAAAATATGATATCCTCCGAGAACTCTATTACAGAAACGCCGAGTCAGCAGAACAGAGCAGCCGGTGTTCTGGAGGCTAAAGGAGCCAAAATGGTGGAGAAAGTCGTCCGTCTCTCGTGGCACCTCATTGTTCATCGGCTCCTTTGAGGTCGGGGCTGCAGCAGAGACGCAAAAGAATGTTTTAATAGTTTCAAGTTTCAAGTTTCAAGTTTTTATTGTCACATCCCCTTTTATACAAGTATAATCGGTTCGTGAAATCAGAAAAAAAGAATAAGAATGAGAATAAACTATACAATACACAAGAAGAAAGTATTAACAATATATATATAAAACAGTGTAATAGAATATACATCATGACAATATATATATATAAAACAAAGTAATAAAATATACACTTTTTTGAGACTATATATATATATATATGTATATACATACAATATATATATACAATATATATATATATAAACAATGTAATAAAATATGGCAGGAATGCCTCAAAACAATGCAAGAAGTGGAGAGCGGCAGAAGGCCGCGTCGTCGTGGAGGAGGCGGCCCGGCTCCGGTTCTGACGTCGGCGAGCCAGAAACCGCTTTCACCGGCGGCGTGGGCGCATACCTCGTCTGGAGATGTCACTCCGGGATGATAATCAAAGTTTTTGAGCCGCCTCCAAAAAAAAAAGACAGGAACCACAATCGACTGGCGGCGGCCGAACAATCGGGAACGGCGAGACGCCGAGCGGAGCGCCGAGCGGAGCGCCGACTGGCAGCGACCGGACGGAGATGTTGGCAAAGAAAAAACACGAGTGGTGGATTTCAGCAGCGCCGACACAAAGCAATTATAATGTGAGACCTCCTGAGAGGGTTTGGGGGGGGGGGATACAAAACTTACATAAATACTCAATAAGTTCCACCCATCATCAGTACCGCTTCGTCCTCATTGGGTCGCGGGGCGCTGGAGCCGATCCCAACTGACACGATATGTTTACATATTTATGACGATGAGACCTGGGCCCGGGTCAGGAGGATGACTTCTGACTCGTCCTCCTTCGAGTCTCTCCATCCTGCTGGCTTCATGTCAGCGTGATGAGCTGTCGCTCCTTTTCTCTCTCTCTCCCTCTCTCCCCCTCTCTCCCTCTCTGCCCCTCCCTCTCTCTCCCCGTCTCTCCCTTCCTCTCTCCCTCTCTATCTTCCCCTCTCTCTCTCTCTCTACCTCTCTCTACCTCTCTACCTCTCTACCTCTCTCTGTCTCTCTACCTCTCTCTACCTCTCTGTCTCTCTACCTCTCTCTACCTCTCTCTCTCTCTGTCTCTCTACCTCTCTACCTCTCTGTCTCTCTACCTCTCTCTGTCTCTCTACCCCTCTCTCTACCCCTCTCTCTCTACCTCTCTACCTCTCTGTCTCTCTCTACCTCTCTGTCTCTCTACCTCTCTCTGTCTCTCTACCTCTCTCCACCTCTCTCTACCTCTCTCTGTCTCTCTACCTCTCTCTCCACCTATCTCTACCTCTCTCTACCTCTCTCTCTCTACCTCTCTCTCTACCTCTCTCTCTCTACCTCTGTCTCTCCTACCTCTCTCTACCTCTCTCTCTCTACCTCTCTGTCTCTCTACCTCTCTCTCCTCTCTACCCCTCTCTCTCTACCTCTCTGTCTCTCTACCTCTCTGTCTCTCTACCCCTCTCTCTACCCCTCTCTGTCTCTCTACCTCTCTCTCTCTCTGTCTCTCTCACTCTACTCTCTACCTCTCT
>NC_079405.1:27487008-27569508 GCF_029220125.1 Pseudoliparis swirei | reverse complement strand
TCCTTCCTGGCCTCGCCCGCGACTCCACGCTTTGTGTTAGAGCGCTCTTCATCAGCAGACTCTGGTAGAGGTGGAAGGATGCAACACATGCCTGAAATGAGGTCAGGCGTGGAGGGGGCGGGGCTTTGAGAGCCTGGACATTGGACATTTTGACCTTTGTACAAACTGCAGGTAACTCGCATTAGATTCACTGGGCTCAGTGTGTGTGTGTGTGTGTGTGTGTGTGTGTATTGTCATGCATAGATTTACTGTTTCCTTCATCAGGCTGCACAGAAAGATGATAATGGTTTAACATCTCTGATAATGGTGACTCCACCCATCCACATATAAATGAAGAATAACTCTAAAAGGGGGATTTGAGAAGCCGTCGTCCGTGTCTGTGAGTTTAAGAGGACATGTGACCAGGAAAAGCCAAGCGGTTAGCAGGTCTGTCTTTAACTCAGGGGGTTGGTGGTTCAATCCCCGCCCTAGTCGATGTGTCCTTGAGCAAGACACTGAACCCTGAGTGTCTCCCTGTAGCTGTTCTACGGTGAATGAATGTAACAGGATTGAAAGTCACTTTGGATAAAAGCGTCAGCTAAATGGTCAAAGTACATTTTCCATTTGTTGATCATACAGAAGATCGAAAGTATGTTTGTCTCTTGTCCGACATAAAGTGAGTAATAATTATAGTAAGTAATAAAGTGCAAACAGTTAACAACAACAAACAAGTCATTTATATTACCGATGTAATGTAATGTAGACCTACAATGAAACAGAAACTGCTTTTTAGCCCTCCTGTTACCTTCAAATGTACTAGCATCTTTTACCCTTGAGGTCAATTTGACTCCAGAAATTCAAACCTCCAGTCAATTATTCTAATTCAAATGAGTTCCCAAGTTTAAGTGTCAGGTACTTAATGTCTGTTTTTTGACGAACTAAATAGCCCCCAAGTAAAAAAGTGTTTAGAAGGCTGCTGTGTACACTTGTACATGTTTGCCCCTCCCCCGCCTCATGTGTGATCTATCAGTGGTTTGCTATGGTTATGTTAGAGCCCTAAACCTTTTTGAATATTATAAAAAAGTGCATGTCATAGTGACCTCAATATCATCCAAAACAACCAAAACAAATGTCAGTAAAATGTTGAATACAGCGAAAAAACAGCCTGGGGGTCAAATTGACACCAAAGAACACCAATGCGTACTAGTTGTGTACAGGTCATTGAACACATCTCATCATGTTACTTTGATGTGTACCCAGTTGTCCTCATTCAATTAGGAAAAGTCGTGAAATATGAATCAAAAAACATGATGTCAATCATATATTTTGAGACATTAAACATCGAATGGGGTCAAATTGAAGGTAACAGGAGGGTTAAAACATCATGAATACGATGTGACCACAGAAACTCCCACGTCTGGAGATTGCTTCTAACATGACGAAGCAAGAAGTTCATCAGTGGAGTTTCATCACATGGTTCAATCTGCAAGTCACCAACATCTACTCAGAGTGGTGAGGATTACTGTTATTAGGTACAGTTCATAACTCCTGATTTCAATATTTTCCAGCTTCTTGCATTAATGATCTGAAGCCCACGTCACGTCATCACCTGGCTTCATCTCAGCTCCTTAAGTCGGTGAAAGTTTCCTCTCCGGCTCGTCAGACCAGATCTGCAACGAGGAGAGACAGACGTGTTCTTTGAGTGAGATAAGAGGAGGAGATCTTGGAAGTGTGAAGGAGAGTAAAGAGAGAGAGAGAGAGAGACAGAGACAGAGAGAGAGAGAGAGAGAGAGAGAGAGAGGGAGAGAGCAGGTTTATTCGCAGCTTTTAGCTGGAGGAGGAATGAGCTCGCGGACCAGCTGCATCTCGTGGGGAGTGTCAGACCAGGAGGAACGAGAGGAGGAAGGAGGGGAACCAGAGAAGAGACGGATCAGAGATCATCTCTCATTCCCCCAGACTCCAGCTCCAAAGTCCTGCAAGCGCAGCAGGGAGGTGAAGCCACAAATATGGCCTCCAATCTCGAACAGAGAGAGCCAGAGAGAGAGAGAAAGAGAGAGAGAGAGAGAGCATAAACCTTACAGGAGCAAGCTCGGGGGTCTCAGACTCCAACGACCAGACGTCCTTCTTCCGAATGAACAGCCTTCCTCCTTTCTCAGCCCCCTGTGTAATATTCCCACAGCGCATTGTTGTGATTTCACATTCCACAAAGGTATTGTCCCAATTTTATTGTGCCGAGCTATACACACCAGAGGTTTCCCATAAGTGGTGTAATGAGCAGGGGGTTGACATGAGGAGAATTAGTGCCCCCCAGCTGGGGTCAGATGAGGGCCGGAGCCAAGCCTTTGTCTCCACCAGCAGGGCCCAGTCACCAGAGGAGAGAGCTGTAAGTCCAAAGCTGTACAAAAGATTGATGTTAATGTTCTCCGCTTTAAAAAACTGATTTTGAATCCTCGGCTTACAGCCTGGTTTAGAATATGGGTCTCACGAAAATAGAAGAAGAAAAACTAACCTCACTAACCCGTTGCACAAACACACAGAAAGATGCAGAGCGATCAGTGAAGTTATTTGAAAACTAAAGTGAATCCTATAGAACTCAGGTGTTAAACAAAAGGCCCGCGGGCCAAATCCGGCCCGCCGTATCATTTCATGCGGCCCTTGACAACTTGAAAGAAACGTTCATCACCTTTTCTGAAAGAAATGTAAAGAAAAATATCCTGTGCTTTTATTTTGAAGGTTTCAAATTAAATGGATTTATGTTTTAATATTAGAGAACATTTCTTATGTACAATATTTCTACACTCAAATAAACAATAATCAAATGCAAAGAGAGTTATTTAACACTATGTATGGTAGTAGTTTATACGCTTATATGTTTTAGTTGTAACCCTTTGAGGCTCACGGTGAACATGAATTTGACACCCCTGCTATAGAATGACCGAGGGAGGAAAACAGGGTTTCAAAGTTGATTCAGAAGTGTTGATAACCCCATGGGATGTTCATTGTTTTGGATTGATTGCCTGTTTTGTATTTGCCTTATTGGTTTTGACGTATGCCTTTTGATATTGTCTTGTATAAAGAAGTTAAAGAGGTTTTAATCCACTTCCTCTCTTAATAGATCAAGACTTTTATTTTGAAAAGGTAAAAGGAATTGCAGTTTTATTTTACGTTTGAATGCGAACTTGACACCGGCTACGAACAGATGCGCTTTTATACATTTAATAAAGTGTAATACTTTAATCGACCCCTATGAGGCTAACGCTCTTTACGGTGGTGATAGTTTACCAGTTTAATTGATGTATTGTGGCCAAAAGGAAGAAAATAAAGTAGTAATTTCCCCAGCACTAACTGTCATGCCACTTCATACACGGGGGATCAGTCACAAGAAGTCTTTTTAAGATATTCCCCTTACACACTCACACACTCGTGTGAACATCGAGCCGACACTCTGAGACATTGTTTCCTCCCCAGATTGAAATGTCCACCCACAAAGATGAAAGATAAAATCCTCTAAACAGCTCCGCTCCCAGGGTGGGAGGCCCAAAGGAGAAGCCGGTGGCGTGGCACAGGACCAAAGGTGCAGATGAAAAAGCTCTGTGGGCTGATAAGGAAGCCGGGCAGACCTGGAGGATGAAGAGCAAGAAACAGGGCCCCGTAAATGGTGGATTTGGTGATTTACTGGGACTGGCCTGCTACCGGCTGTGGCTGGCTTTCAGTGTCGAGACGAGACCACCGAGAGAGAGAGAGAGAGAGAGAGAGAGAGAGGTGGAAAAAAAGAGGAAGAGGACATCTACTGATATGTTCGGTGCTGACAGAGCAACAGGGAGACAAGCAGGAAGGAGCAGCTTTTTAAATGATCCTCGTGCTTCTTCTCCAGTCATATCGTTAGAGAATGTCATTAATTCAGAGGAACACTTAGCTTGAGATACGACAGGGAGTGTTCTGTGTAACAATAGCCTGGAATAAATAGTCTGAGTCTCCAGATAATATATATATATATTAGGGCTGTGAAACGATTAACATTTTTAATTGGGTTAATCACAGGTTTTTGTGGATTAATCATGATTAATCACATATTACCGATATTCTCGGTATATTTTGTGAGAACATAGAGATTTATGACAAAAGACGGATATATACATTTATACATTCTTCTATACAATGGTGCTGCAACTCAGCAGTTATTTAGCAGTTTTCTTCCATATGGAACATTAATACATCTTCATCCTAAACAGAATGTTTAACCCTCCTGTTACCTTTCGGGTCAATTTGACCCCATTCAATGTTTAATGTCGGTGTTCTTTGGGGTCAATTTGACCCCAGGCTGTTTTTCACTGTGTCAAACATATAAGAAATATCAACTTTTTTATTTATTTAAAGGGCTATTTAGGTAGTCAACAAACAAACATAAAGTACCTCACACTTAAACTTGGGAAGCAATATTAATTCTAATAATTTTCTGGAGGTTTTAATTACTGGGGTCAAATTGACCCCGAGGGTAAAATATGTTAGTAAATGTAAAGGTAACAGGAGGGTTAAACAGAACATGTTTCTCTTGTTTGTCAACCATGAACTCCACCATGATACAATCTAAAGGTGGACAGATTGACAAGTGACTTTTCTTTTGCTCGGTCCCGATGCGCGCGCACGGAGCTCTGTGGCGCGCGAGACGGAGATCGATAAGTGTTAACGCAACGCGAAGAGACAGAAATGACATGCTGCTGTGGAGATACGATCAACAACAGACGTTTAGTTTAATAAAAGAACAAAGACGTGCTCTAGAGAACATGTCAGGGGCGGGCCAATCTCTTTAATGTCATGCGATCTACCGACACTACGCCGCGATCGACTGGCAGGTCGCGATCGACGTGTTGAGACCCTGATCTACAGGAAGTAAAAGTCGTAACAAGGTTTCCGGAGGTGAACCTGCGGAAGGATCATTACCGATGAACAGACCGTCTGCATGAGAGCGGACAGAGTTCAGATTGAAGTGGTGTATTGGAAGCTCATTTTGAAAGTGACTTTTTTTTCGTCCCGACGACCAACAACAGACGCATTGGAAGCTCATTCTGCGCATGCGTTAAATGCGTTAAAAAAAAAAAACTAGTTAAACCTGTAATTGAATTAACTGAGTTAACGCGTTATTTTTCACAGCACTAATATATATATATACAATTAATATGCCTGTGTCTGCTTCTTTGTTCCGTGTAAGTTAGTGAGCATTAGGGGTGCTGGCCGGCTAGCCTTTAGCTTCCAGCTACCTCCAGTCTTTACGCTAAGCTAAGCTAACTGTCGGCAATTAGCCAACTTGTCAAACACTTTTCCGGTAAAAATATCGAGATAGTCTGCTAGTTAAATGTATCCAGGCAGCAGCTTTAACCCCTGAAAGAAACACATGGACATGAGTGAGCATTGGGGGCGCCAGCCGGCTAGCTTGCAGCTACCTCCAGTCTTTCACGCTAAGCTAAGCTAAGCTACTTGTCAAACACCTTTCCTGTAAAAGTCTACGAGGTAAATGTATGCAGGCAGCAGTTTGAACCCCCGATGCCTTAATAACACGAGCGGAAGAATGAGGGGAAAGTGAAGAAATGACAAAAGAGGAAAGATAATAACGTTGCCGCATCTTCACAGAAAACTCGAGTTCTCACTCCGAGCACGTCTCTCCACCTCCTCCACCTCCACCTCCTCCTCCTCCACCTCCTCCACCTCCTCCTCCTCCTCCCCCCGAGCTCACGGTGTCTCTGTATTCAATCTCACAAGGCTTCAGATCCCCCTGCATGTACACACACACACACACACACACACTCACCCAGCCTCCCACTCACCCCTAAGGCTTGTGCTCCCGGCCTCATTGTACCGATCGGATAGCTGGAACATCCAGAGAATGTGCCTTGCTCAAAACACTCTCCCATCTCATTAACAGGCCGCCAGCCGGATAAAAGGGAAAAGATGAGACGGGCTCTGCTTCACCCTCTTCTTCCTCCTCTTCTTCTTCCTCTTCTCTCCGCCTATACCTTTCCTGTCAGGGTTGTGGAAGATGAGAAAGAGATTAAAAAAGAGACCAGACATCGGCGCTGGACTCGGTTTGAGGGGTCAGACGTTGTTGAGACGGAAACAGAGTGAAAGAGGAGATATTCTTATTGCATCGCGGAACACAGAGCCTCCAGCACATTGAGGGCACGTCATATTGCTAGAAGTGTGGGCAAATGTGTCGATTTAAATCAAATTATGATTGTGTTTTGGGCATTTTAAGGTTAATTCTTGTATGTTTTAAACCAGATTTGACCGTTAGAAGCAAAAGAAAAACAGCTAGACTAAAAAAATATAAAGGAATTTAGTTGGTTTCAATGGTTTCTCACTCGGTTTATGATGCGCTCACATGAAGGGGGCGGGGTTTGCAGCATCCGACCAATCAAAAACATGTAAAACGTTGTCAGCAGAGCGGCGCATATTTAATATTAATATTCCAAATGAAGGACGATCTCTAGTTTTAAGTCTTCTTCCATACAGCATGATGTTCATTCAGTAAATTATGGTCCAATTCGATTTAAATAGACGATAAAGCATGGGGATGCTTTAGGGCGGGGCTTACTGTGATTGACAGATCTCTAATAAAGACGTACACGGCGCCTCTACGTTCTCACCTCCTCAGTTCAAATACGGTCACATGCTTTGCATTATTCTGTATTTTATATTTTATATTTATATACAGGGGAGGAACACAAGTGACCACAGAAAGGAAACTAAACAAAAAGCTCCTGGACCAAACATAAAAACCAGGAACATTTGACATTCTGAGAAGATGATTACGTCCAGATGTCCCCAGCGGCTCCCTGAGGCATGCAGGACCTGACGGGTGACATCCGACACCATGAAACAGCCTGGAAATCACTTTTTCAGGGGTTCACTCCACAAATCAATGTGTTTTTTTGTGAAGATGATGAATATCAGTGGACTGGGAAGTTGAACTTGTATTATAATGGCGATATATCATCTTGGTACCAGGACTCTCTGGAGCGCTTTGTTTTAACCACAATAATCTTCACTTTTTACTTTTCTAGAGCTTTATTATATAAAGTGTATGAAACACTCTTTGTGTTCTCAGAACTTCCTGATGATGGGAAAGGGGAAAACGGCTTTTGTGTAGAATAATTTAAAAATCAAAAGAAGTGACACCACTTCCTCATTAACTCTGTTATGTCACTTGTCTCTTAAATTTTAGTTTCTTTCAACTTGTCTTGTTCTGTGTTTTTTTGTTTGTAGCTTTGTATTTTTTGTTTATTTCTTTGTAGCTATATATTTTTTATGTTTTTTTGTTTATAACTATGTGTTTTTTATGTTCTTTTGTTTATAACTATGTGTTTTTTAGTTTATAACTGTGTTTTTGATGTTTTTTAGTTTATAACTATTTGTGTTTTATGTTTACAGTCTGTAACTATATGTTTCTTATGTTGCTGTCTGTCTTGGCCAGGTCACCCTCGAAAAAAGAGATATTTAACTCTCGATGGACTCACCTGGTTAAATAAAGGTTCAATAACTGTCGTGCTGCACAGGTTGCATGACTCAGGTGAGGCCTTCATAATCAAAGTACAGTCATGCGATGCATATGATTGGACCCCAAAATAACTGTCATGCCGTATCCATGATTGATCAAGTATTACTTTATTAAATTTCAGGATGCACAAATCCATCCGTTCATTTTTATATGCTGTCAAATATCCAGAATAAATATTAATTTTCTATAAGGGATGAATCCAATTCAATGCAAAACAGAATCCAACTGAGAGTAATTCTGCAATAACAAGCTAATCCATCACCTGACGGTGCAGAAGCATCTCAAGGAGGACCCGACTGAAACCATCCGGCTCTCGCAGCTGCTGCGCTCTGCAGCTGCGGAGCCTCAAACTCGTGTTTTTCAGCTCCAACCTGCTGCTGCTCTCAGGCTGCGGACCACGATCTGTTCTCGTTCACATCTTTACCAAATGAAACGACGCTTAAAAGCAGGAAAGAAGACTAATGTTACAAAGGGAGGGGCTTCAAAGTGAATGATGCGCCCAAAACTTCAAAGACCACCACTCAACAAAAACCTGATGACCCTGAGAAGCTTGAATGATCCCCCCAAAAAAGCAGCCTGCACACTCATCCTGAAACAAGTTGAGCATAACATCTGAGGGCCGCTGGCAAACATCATTAACTCTACAGAGGACTCGGCACATACACCAGTTTGAGTTACAGATCATTAAGGTCAAAGGTCACTTTTTTTTAAAAAGCGTTAAGAGTGGAGTTGCCAACAGTTACCACACACACACACACACACACATGTGGGGCTCTGTTAGGGCTCAAGAGCAACTTCATCCTGTGTGTCTGCCTCTGTGTGAGTGTGTGTGTGTGTGTGTGTGTGTGTGTGTGTAGGGGGATGCTGACTTGGCACGGAGTGGCTTATTTGACCAGTGTCAGTCCGGTGGGAGGCGTTCAGGCACTCAAGGCCCAAACGGCTCTGAGAGCCGGTTGTGATAACCTCTGGTGACCTCACCACCGCCAGACAGAGAGGTCAGCCAGGGAGGGGCGACGCAACAGAACATACAAAGGCTAGATCGATATCTGTGTGTGTGCCTGTGTGTGTGTGTGTGTGTGTGTGTGTGTGTGTGTGTGTGTGTGTGTGTGTGTGTGTGTGTGTGTTTAAAGGGTAAAGCATGTTTTAGGGTTGGGAGTTTCCTTCACTGCTTCTTTCATCTGTATTTCTTAAGAGTACATGTTGTATTACATACAAGAATATATATATATATATATATATATTATATATACATTCATTTATATACATATTTATATAACTGCAAAAAAGGTACTAAAATGTCAATACAAAATTATTGTATCTATGAATTTTCCCATAACAAAGTCTACCTGATAACCTCTGTTATCATAATGACCCACATGTTCGTACGGTGCAGCCTCGATGACGTCATCGCCCGGTTACCGTAGTTACAGCCACGTCACACTGATGATATTCTTGTGTCACAGTGGGTGAACTCCAGAAGTCAGCCCGCGTCCCGGCACTCGAGAGGCAGAGCGCTACGTCAGAATCTATTTCTGGGAATCTGGACTTATAAATGACCCTTTCTGCTTCCATTAGGCTCCTCCCACTCCGGTTCTTGTGGCTCCAAAGGTCTCTGCAGGAAGTCGACGTCCGAGCTCACGGGGCGTTTCACACAACCCATCCGGCTGCTGGAGGTACGAGACGGCCACCTGCATTGTCCAGGACAGGGTGGGGTGTGGGAGTGTACACACACACACACACACACACACACACACACACACACCCCTTCCCACAATCTTCATTCATCCCCTTCGCTGCAGGACGTCGGGTCCTGGACGCGCGTGCTGACTCACAGAGGATGCAACGCGGAGCGGCGATGAATTAGTGGAAGGAACAAACACACACACACCCACACACAGACACACACACACACACACACACACACACACAGGTGCACGTCACCACTTACTAAGTCGTACTGCATCCTATGATTCAAATTTGGCCCGAGATAGTAAACAGAGGCCGGGAACACTCCCTTTGGTTCTCCGTGTCCTTGTACATCTTCTTTCTGTTTGTTTCCCAAATGGAAGAGTCACGATTTGTGCTCATAACTACTCCCCTCCCCCCCCCCTCCCCTCTTCCAGTTAGTTATTGTCCACGCCTTAAACTACGGGCTTTATTTCCTGCCTCTACAACAACGCTGGACCCCGGGAAGAACAGTCTCCACTCCGGTGTGGACTAATCCTTAATAAATAAGTAAACACCTTGAGGGAGTTTGTGACAGGTGGAGCGGGGACTCTGTCCTCAGGTGATCAGACGGACTCATCACGCCCGTGAGCAGCAGTAAACGTGCCGGT
Source organism: Pseudoliparis swirei (assembly GCF_029220125.1). NCBI lineage: Eukaryota > Metazoa > Chordata > Actinopteri > Perciformes > Liparidae > Pseudoliparis > Pseudoliparis swirei. The sequence goes on along the minus strand of NC_079405.1, from coordinate 27,559,641 downwards.
GGTCCTCGGACCGGAGCCTCCTCTGGTTTCTCCTGACAGGACCTGGGGCTCTATTTACTCCTGATGGTAATAACACATTTCACACTTCTTCACATGTCGTTGGTGGAGGAACAAACTCACGGAGAAACGAGGGAAGGCTGAAGAGAGAGAGAGAGAGAGAGAGAGAGAGGAAAGGAGGATGAAGGAAGACCCCCCCCCCTCCAAGTCCACTCTATAAAACAACCATAATCATAATGCACGACGTTGATTTGAAGGTGAATAATAATAATACATGCGACTGACCAGCAATTAATTTAACGCTGCATTGATAATTTTTCACCACTAGGGGACAGAACTATACAATCTAAACACCACACACACACACACACACACACACACTCCGCTGGCTAATTTACACACAGCAGCATTTATTTGGAGTTTCTGGTCACTTCACATGTTTATTAATAAGCTCTCGAGCTGCTAAATGAAAACTACTACTCCAAAACACACACATTCCCTCCTTGTGTGTGTTGATGATTTCCCTTCTTTCAAAAACCCTCCGCGGGTTTTCACGGCTGAGTCTTAATATTATGTTTTACAGCACTCACTAAATCACCCGTCAGGCCGAGCAGAGCCTTTAAGTCGCAGGCCGAGTGTGTGTGTGTCTGTGTGTGTGTGTGTGTGTGTGTGTGTACAGAGAATGTCCTATATTTCAAGGTGCTGCGTATTCTTTGAAAAAAACTCATCTGAAAGTGTGGCGAGAGGCATTTATCACACTGGGATGCACACTTTGTCGCCCCTCAAAAAAAAAAGAAGATTAAACTATTTTATTGATATTTTTCAACCTCACGGAGGCCGGTACCGACCCGGAGCCGCGTGGCATCAGCTCGCTCTCTGTTCGGATCGATACCGCCGACAACAAAGAGGCTTCAACGCCGTCGACTTCGTCTCACCATCGATCCGTCTCCATCCGACGGCGAGGCCTTGGCCTCAGGTGCTGAACGCGTGACCTCCTGAGAGCCGCGGCGGGGTGATGGAGAGCGGCGCCGCCGGGGGAGGGGAATGGAAAAGATTGTTCACATTCCAGAGAAATCGGTCACACTTGAAGCCCGGAGCTGTAACTCGGGGAGGTGACGAGACGTGGTGCCACAGGAAGAGGTCTGTTCACTCTGAAAACTGTCCTCAAAGGTTCAGGAGTCTCATGGTGCCGGGGAGGGAGCGGGAGAGTTCCTAAACCGGCCACCAGGTGGCAGTGTGGGACACAAACGCCTGTACTCTGAATCTTTCTTTATGTATATTCTCTTTCTACCGTTACATACGTCTCTAGTAAGATCAGTTGCATCTGCTTCACGAAGCCAAATGGTGCTAAATAGTAGTTTTTTCTTCTTCTATATAATGTGATCAAATGTGAGTTTATAAACAACAACAATTACACCCAATCTCAAATTATTAGTCCTTAATCTTTTGAATTTTTTTATTTATATGTAATATTCTTGATATTTATTTTGCTTGTTAAAGATTTAAACATATTTTTAATAAAGATACCTTTTCTGATTTAAAAGGGTACGGCAGTATTAAATTGGATGACACAGACTACAGATTGTTTAAAAAAATAATTGTCAAAACAGATGCAGCAGAAACAGAAGTCATGCTTGAGTACGGGTAAAAGGAGGAGATACTGTACCTTTAAGGAGATACTGTACCTTTAAGAAGATAGAGTAGACACAACGCCTCATTTCATGTGTGTGACACGTTACATTAATTTGCCCACACTGTAGTAATTGTAGCTCTTAAATTATGCACCAAATCTCACAGATGAGTGAGTGGAAATAATTAAGACGTTTTTTTCACAAGGCGCCCAGTATTATAACGGTAACCATGGCAACGCAAAATATTAAAATTGAGACAAAAATACATTAGTCACAAACGCCAAGTCATTACCGATGAAAGGGGCTAATATTTTACATTTGTTAATATATTCAGCTAATCAGGACCTCCCGAAATAAGTCACCTGATAATGAGCGCTCGCTAAAGCACCTGGCTGTTAACCTTTTGATTTGTTTGGGGGTGTTTACTGTTCTTATTTAAAGTCATTACTTTGTGATTATCTGTTATTTTATCATGAAACTAACTTTGATTTAGTGTGTACGAGATCCTTTAAACACATTTAAGTGAGTTGTATACTTAGGTCTGTAATTGTATTCAAGGTGAAGGTGCGTTTCATTTGTTCGCCTGTCACCTCCTCTTCACTCCCTCTAGTGGCTCACTCATCCGGGGACACACCAGAGGAGACGCTTACATAGCTAGGAGGTGTTTATCATATTAATCATACTCAATACTTAATGAATCAGTTCTCCATCACACACGGCTTCCTCCTGTTCATCCGCCCCCCCCCCCCGAGCCCGACAGCACCCCGTGGAGAGGAATACAAGAAAGAGACGTTAGCTTAGCTGACTTAGCTTATCTAACTTAGCTTAGCTGACTTAGCTTAGCTGACTTAGCCTAGCTGAATTAGATAGCATTAGTTTATGGATTGCTGAGCAGGAACATTAATTGTTTCCTGTTTGTCTTCCTGAGTGGTCCATGGAGTGGTCTGATGGAGGGAGAGAGGATGCACTCAGAAGGAGGGGAAGGAGAGGAGGAGAGGAGGAGAGGAGAGAACGAGAGGAGGAGAGGAGAGGAGGAGAGGAGGAGAGGAGAGGAGCATATGATATTAAAATATTGATCGATCGTGCTGCAACGTGTGTTTACTTCTCAACTCATCCGAATAGTTTCCGCTGTGTGAACACGGTCAATCTTCTCCTCCTCCTCCTCTTCATCAGGCCTTGAGTCCTGAGCATCAGCCAGGTCAAAGGTCAAAGGTCAAAGCAGAGAGCGTTGTCCTCCCTTTACTTCTTTGGCCAATCGGATTTGCTCTTTTCAGTGAAGGAGATCGACTGCTGAAGCATCAGGACACTCGGAGGAATAACTCTCAAAGGTCTGTAAACCAGGAAGAGATAACACACCAACCAATCAGCAGCTAGAAGAACCGCTGGACAGCCAATCACAGGCCAGAAGCCGGCCAATGGGGGCACATGTACATTTAGAGGTCTGTGTTCTACATATCTGGAGACACGTCGTCGTGAAACTATAAGAACTGTTGAGGAAAATCAAGAATAGATTAGATCTCCTTCATGCCTCACCCACTTATAACAATCTCAATCCACACTTTTGTCCATTGCCAACCCCCCCCCCCCCCCCCCCCCCTTCACGACTCCTTTGAAGCGACTTCGCAGCATCAATATTTAACCTGACATTGTGCAAAAGAATCTAAAAAAAGAAATGATGGCGAACGCGAAGCAGATCCTTGAAGCGTGTTTGGCTGTCGACCCGCGATGAACACATGACTGACTCCCTCTCTGGCAACGCAGACACACAGTGAGGACCGCACAACAGACACAGTGAGGACCTCACAACGCACACACACACACACAGTGAGGACCTCACAACAGACACAGTGAGGACCTCACAACACAGACACACACACACAGTGAGGACCACATAACAGACACAGTGAGGACCTCACAACACAGACACACACACACAGTGAGGACCGCACAACAGACACAGTGAGGACCTCACAACACAGACACACACACACAGTGAGGACCGCACAACACAGACACACACACACAGTGAGGACCTCACAACAGACACAGTGAGGACCTCACAACACACACACACACACACAGTGAGGACCTCACAACAGACACAGTGTGGACCGCACAACGCACACACAGTGAGGACCGCGTTGCGTTGCCATCCTCTGGATCCCATCTGATTGGACGTCCACCTGACGCACAACACCTGCTCACGAAGCTCCGTCTCTTTCAGAGCGAGAGAGCGATGGGAAGTTAATTTGCAGACTGAAGAGTCTCAAGACTGATGGAAGAACCGCTGAAGGTTGTTCACCCAGGATTGAAAGGGGGATGAATAAAAGCGTTCTCCCTCTCTGGATAACCGTGACCTCCTCACGCGACGCTCTGAAATGAATCATTCAGCGACGGCGGAACATGCACTTCTCACGACGGTATAACTATGTCATCGGCTCGGCGTGTGTGCCACTTCTGTGGATGAAGAGGAGGATGAGTCACTCCTCAAAAAAACATATAAGTCTCGTTGTGAGGCGAGACGGAGGGATGAGGGACGGGAAGCCAGGAGGGACACATGGCTCAGTGTGTGCTGGACCCTCGACTTGAGGAGCCACTCAGGAACTTCTGGATCATGTCCAAAAGTCACCTTTTAAAAAGAAGCGACAGGATTATGAGCCGCCACAGGAGGGGTCAAGGAAAGGTCAAGAGGATCCTACAGTCATTTAAATGTAGCCGGAAATATGCATGCATCATTTTACAGCGATCCAAAAACCAAAAGTGACAAGTCTGGACACAAATTCATCGCAATAGAGATATTGAGATATTGCAGCCTGAACAAAAAGATGGTGGACCGACGGTCGTCCAGATAAAACATTAAATATTATATATAGTTCAGCCTTTTAGAGAAAGGCCTTTGTGACCGGACCGGGCGCTGAGCTCCAGAGGAGCGACTCCAACGCGGAGCAGCTGGAGCTCCAGAGCCGCCGCTGTTGGTTTGTTTACGACGGGTACACAAACCCTCGTCTGCTCCGTCAGCTGGAGGAGAGAGGACATGGGTGTTTCCATGGCAACCGTGTGAGAGGGGAGGGGGGGCAGAGGGGTCTCCAAGGTCGGATGCGAGAAGCGCATCTGAGAAGCTGGAAGGCTCTCCGCCCGCTGGACCTTTTCATTAACCGCTTCCTCCTCTTCCTCCTTTTCCTCTTCTTCCTCCTCTTCTTCTTTTTTTTCACTCTCTTCCTCCTTCTCTTCCTCCTCCTCCTCTTCTTCTTCTTCTTCTTCACTCTCTTCCTCCTCCTCCTTCTCTTCCTCCTCATTATCTTCCTCCTCCCCCTTCTTCGCCCCCTCCCCTCCCCCTCTTCCTTCTCCTCCTCTTCCCCCTCCTCCTCCCCCTCTTCCTCCTCCTCCTGTCTCCTCCTCCCTCTCTTCCTCCTTCTCTTCCTCCTCTTCCTCCCCCTGCTCCTCCCCCTCCTCCACCCGCCGGGCACCGACATGATGAATCGTCACCGTGACTCGGGCCGTTAATCACTTCTGGGGGTCGCACGAGCAATAAAACATTTGATGAGGAGGAGGGGGAGAGGAGGAGTATATGTCCTGATAAAGATGGGCCGAGAGATTTTTATAAAAGAGAGGAGAGAGAGAGTGGATGTCATCCATTATTTAAGATCTGCGTCCCCCTCTCACTATGTGTGAGAGAGGGAGAGAGAGAGCGAGAGAGAGAGAAAAAGTGTTCTGCAGAGCACAAAACATCTGCCGAGCGTCTCCTCGTCTTCATCGTAGCCGAGCAGAATTAAAAAGGCCTTCATTTAAAATAAGATCCCCCCCCCTTCTGCAAACTTGCATTTTGTAATCAATTATCCTAAAACGAGGAAGACGAGCAGGAAGACGAAGGCAGAAACATCGTGTGAAAAACACGTTTCAGATGTTTTTCACCGGAGAGAAAAGACGAGAGAAACTGGAGCGAAAAAAGCTGAGAGAAGCTCTGCTACGCTAGCGTGGTCACGATGTTCGTCACGATGTTCATCACGATGAACGCCTTGACGTGTGTCATTAAGGGCCTTGACGTGTGAGGTCCACACTGTGTGTGTGTGTGTGTGTCTGTGTTGTGCGGTCCATCTCGCTCATTTAAACGGCGGCGTTTAAAAAAACTGAATGCAAACACATGCTGTGCCTCCTCCTCTCCTCGCCTCTCCTCCTCCTCTCCTCGCCTCTCAGCATCGAGCACCGGCCAGACAACTCTTTTCATTTCTCTTAAGCAGCATAAACCCCCGTCTCCTCCTCCTCTCCATCAAATGAAAAACCTTCCAGCCGAGAAAGCGGATGCAGGAAGAAGAAGAAGAGGAAGAGGAGGAGGAGGAAGGAAAGGAGTGTTGAGAAAATAGGGATAGAGGTAAGGAACAAATCAAACAGTAAGAAACATTTCTCTCCCGGCTTTGATGTCGTGGAGCGATGAAGACGAGGAGCTTCTCTTCAAAGACTTGATTTCTACACTTTTGGGATAACAATGAGAGCTCAGTTCCCCCCCCACACACACACAATGGTTCTCATGGCTGGCAAAAACAAGCACAAACTTGTTCATTCGTTGAATATATTATTTTATTTTAACATCATCATAGTTTAACTTTTTTTAATTTGTCCCTTCATTAATTTAAAATGATCACCTCTGAATGTACACGTACTGCAACAGTCAAAAATATACAAACAAATGCAGGCTTGTGCTATAGTCTGGTCAGATGTCTAAAAAACAGCGGCACTGGGAGGAGGAGGAGGAGGAGGAGGGGGGGTGGAGAGCGAGAGAGAGAGAGAGAGACATTGAAACCGGTCAAGACATGCACAGCATCATTGTGTGAGCACCGGTCACGTGACCCAGGCGCGTGGTACTTCCTCGTGGTGAAAAAAACAAAAACCTTACATAATACATTTCATCATCTGACAGTGCGGCTCACAAAACGCCCGTCACGTGTCAAATAAAACAAAAAACAAATAAAAGTTGCTCGTTAATGGAACTGTTTAGGCACATCATTGTTTTTTTATGATTTTTACATATTTTTCTGGAAAAAGGTTTTTTTTTTGAGTTACTGTAAATGTTGAATGTTTACAACCCAAAAAACAAGAAAAAAGGGGAAAAACACACAAAATAAAATTTAAAAAATGCAAAAGTCATTTTTTTGTGTCTGAACATTGTTACATAAAGCGCGCGTGTGTGTGTGTGTGTATGAGTGTGTGTATGTGTGTGTATGAGTGTGCACTTCTGTAGAACCAGGTGGTGACGTGATGAGTCCTTTGAGGTGGTGTTGATCGACAGGTCCCGGTCAGATGCTCAGGTCTTTGGGGCTCTCCTTGTAGGTCTTCCTGGGCTCCGGCGGCGGCGCGGCGCGTGCGGCGGGCCGCCCGCTGCTGCCGCTCTGCAGCGTGCTGTAGTACTCCCTCACCTTGGCCGCCACGAACATGTCGTCGTCCTCCTCGTCCTCCGACTCCGTCCCCCTGGAGCTCCCGATGGGGGAGATGTCTCGCCCCAGGCTGCGGGCTCGGTACTGTGGCGGCGCGGCGGGGGACCTCTCCCTCTCGCGGCCGGCGAAGCGCGCGTCGCGCTCCGCCCGCTCGGGCGAGGCGCGGCCCCTCAGCAGCGAGCTGTACTTCTGGAAGGCCGCGTCGGAGTCCGGGCTGCGCGCCCGGGGCACGGCGGCGTCCCTGCGGCCGCGGGAGGCCAGGTCCCGCAGCAGGCTGTCCCCCTTGTAGCCTCTCTCCACGGAGGAGGCGCTCAGCAGCAGGCTGTCCTCCGCGTACGGCCGCGCGTCCCGGCGCAGCGGCGGCAGCGTGTCCTCCCGGTTCAGGCGGTCCAGGGCCGGGGGCTCGCGCAGCACGCTGTCCTCGAGAGAGAAGCTGCGCTCGCGGGGGGCCCTGAGGGCCTCGTCCGCGCCGCCGCCGCGGGGCTTCTCGTTGCTGTGGGCCCGTCTCTCCGGGGAGGCGCGGTACGGGTCAGAGGAATGGGCGTGGCGTCTGGTCGGGGAGTGATGGTGCCGGTGCCGGGCGCGTTGCGGGGACCCGTGGCGGTGCGGGGACCGGTGGCGGCGCGGCGAGCGGTGCGGAGAGGAGCGGTGTCGCTGCGGAGAGGAGCGCCGCGCCGCGCGGTGTTTGTCGGGCGAGCGGCGGCGCGCGTTGCGGTCGTCCAGCGCGTTTCCGGCGCTGCGCGAGCGGCCGTGCGCCTTGTCGGGCGAGCGGTGGCGGTGGCGGTGGCCTCCGGAACGCTGCCGCTGGCCCTCCTCCTCCTCTTCCTCCTCCTTCTTCTTCTTCTTCCTGCCCGTGGTGGTCTTCCCCCACTTGTGTTTTCCCTTGCTGGTTTTCTTGTTGGGGGAGCGGTGGCGGTGGTTGGAATGGTGGTGCTTGTCCTTCTTCTTGCTCCGGGGTGATGGCTGCTGGGCCTCCGGTGCGCGGCTGGACTCCGATGGCGCCGCGTTGGCGGCCAGCAGCGTGGCGCTCACTTCCGCAGCGTTTTGTAACCCTGAGGCTGGGTGGTCGTCGCTGCCGCCGCCGCTGACGTTGGGGCTGCCGTCTGTAAACACACAGTGCGACATACAGACCGAGGGCACGGGGGTCAAACATGCACCGAGGCTCAAACCGACCCCGCATGCGCAAAGCACCGCCCCACCCCCCCGGACAGGAAGCCGGGGGTGGGACGCCGTTCTGATGTTAAGATGGCAGCAGCCCGATGGGACAGACAAGCGTGAGCGTCACACGTTGTGAGTAACAGTGGCAGCCATGTGCTCCAGACCCCCCCCCCCCCCCCGCGTGCCGGCGATGCTTCGGCCGTACGTGCTCTGATTGTTAGCCATGCTCGTTCATGCGCTGCCAGGATGCCGGAGACACGTTGTTAAATGTTTTAAAGCAACTTAAAATGTTTAAAAAGTTGAAATCCACGACGACGCTGCAGGAACGCGGGAGAACGTCACCGGTTAGCTTAAGCCGAGCAGAGTTAAAAGTCCAGTTCACATCTAAAGCGTTAGTTTACTTGCTTGACACGTTGTGGTTAATTCACATCACTCGCGCCTTCGAGGGGGCGGGGCTTATCTCTGCAGCTCGTCTCCGTTGTTCATCCACCTTGAAGAACTCACCACTAGTTCTGCTTTATACTCGTTGAGGACGTCCCACAGACGTCGAACGTCTTATTTTTCAAAGTGAAACAGTGTTTTTAACATTAAATGAATCATAAACACTCTCTCTATATAGTTAATGTGTAAATGACTATTCTCTGGTGTTTAGTGAAGTCCCTCCAGAGGTGTGTAGAGGCCCATCTCCAGTGTTCTGATGGTTCATTGTGTTATCGCCTTAGAAGACTAGCGGAGGGGTATAAAACCCTTTCATGTGAGCGCAGCTGAAAACAGTTATGCTGCTGAGAGAAGCTATAAAACTGGCGTTCCTTTGAGCCACAAGAAGAACAACATTTATATTTACTATATAAATTTTTTTTAACTGTAGTGTATCTTCAGGAATACAACCAGATCTGGTATGAATAACAAAGAGGAAGTCCTTTGATGGTAAATATTAATAAGTTAAAGAAGTTAAACTCAACCGGCACCGACACGTTGCATAAAACATCCAGAGCGGCGGCTGCGGCGGCGGGCAATGGACCTCTGGGTCGGATGGATTTTGTATGAATGGAGTAAGAGCACATGTGAGCGGAGGCCACACCACACAGAGAGATCAGGATGGAGAGAGGGAGCGAGAGAGAGAGAGAGACAGAGAGAGAGGGAGCCAGACGACGCAGGGAGGACGGCTACAAACCGTGGTCTGATTCTGGAGGACCGAGGCCTCCCCCATCTTGTCATTTCTCATGCATGCAGTGAGATGGGGAACGACCATCCCTGAAGGAAGACAAGCGCCCGGTGCAACACGGGGGAGGAGAGGAAGAGAAGAGCACAGGGTTTAGGTCGCTCGCACACTTGGAGGAGGAAGAAGAAGAAGAAGAGGGAGAATTACTGTTTTTCAATGAAAAAAAAAGTTGTTTATTTTGATCATTGAGTCATTCAGAATAAAGAGACAGTCCAGGAAATTGCCCCAAACCCTTCAGTGGAACCCCACCCCCCCTCAGATACAGAGAAAAGTCCTAGAACCAAGCACACACACACACACACTCACACACCTAAACATGTGGACAGGGAAGCAGCAGAAACCCAGAAACCATGGCGACAGTGAGACTCACGGCCACAACGACAGAGTTCATGAAGCACTTTCTTTCACATTGCTGACAGAAAATAAAAAAATACAAAATAAAAAACACCGGCAAGTCCGTCACATGTTGTGCCAACTAAAGAAAAAGTACAAACAACGATCCAAAATATACACAACGTTTCACATAAAATAAAATTACATTGACAAACTTTTGCAAGACTCCACTGAGAAAAAAAAGAAGTAACAGAAACACATTTAAGATGACTCGTGACTGTCGATCAGAAGTGGTCAGTATGATAAAAAATAAAAAAAACAATTCCATAAATATTATGGAAAATAGACAACAACAAAATCAAATGTACACTTTTGACAAGTTCATGCAGCAATAGACTTTCTTTAAATCCGTTAATATGTGGCTGTGATCGCAGCTCTGTACACGCAACAAAAATACTTGTAAAAATGCCTCTATTTTCATCGCTGTACAAAAAAACACGTCTTTTTTTGTAAGTCTCCGAGCGGGGGATGGGCGGCGCTCCTATCGTCACAGCTTCTCAAGGACACTAACAGTGTGGGTGCAAAATAATGATCCGTGTGAGTAAACGTGAAAGCACGGGATCGCGAGATGTCTTTTCGTCTTCCCGATGCGGCGCTCACGCGTCAGTAGCTTACATTCACCTCCAATAAATACCATAAATACTTTCCCGCGTCCTAAAGCGGCGAGCGAGGTCCCGTTTTATCACGGGACGCAAAAGGAAATCAACTTTCGCCGAATATTTAACGATGGCGTCGCTCTACTCTGGTCGCTCGCACCTCGTAAAAAACAGCTTTTTTTCCGTGGAGCGCCGGCTTCAGACGCCGGCTTCCTGCAGAGAGCTGTGGCTCAGGGGCCGGGAGGTGGAAGAAGAAGGAAAAAAAAAAGTGACGGCGGGGGAGGGGGGATGACACGGGACCATGAGCGCAGGTGACGGCGACCTCCACCTCGGAAAAAGATCCCAAAGCCCAGTAGTGACCTCCAGCAGAAAGAGACCCCGCCCCCCCAACCCGTCCCCCTGGTGGTGGGCTGTGGTGAAGGGTCCCGGGAGGGTGATATCGTTCTCCCCCCCCCCCCCAGTGGCTCAGGGCGTGAAGATGGGGGAGAAGGGGATGTTTTCGTAGATTGACCCACCATATTCCGGCACCGAGCCGTCGCCCCTCTTCAGCACCAGGCGGACGCGGCGGCCGCCGCTCTTGATGAGCTCGATGGCGCGGGCGTGCTTCATGCCCTTCGTGCTCTCGCCGTTGATCTCCAGGATCTCGTCGCCGACCTGGAGGAAAGAGGGATGAGGGGGGGGGGGAGCGGAGATGAAATGATAGGACGTAAATCCAGAGAGGCGGTGAAGGAGAGGAGAGAGAGAAGAGAGGAGATCAAGGGGGAGAGAGAGAGGGAGAGACTTCCTGGTTCAAGTTATCAGACAGCGTCTGTCTGCGCCGAGGGAATTCCTCTCTGGCAGATTGTATGGATCTCTACCCCCGACGCCCCTCTCTCTCTCTCTCTCCTCCCCCCATCACATCGCTGCTCCTATTAATATCTCAGCTAACAAGGTGCACAAGCACACATGTACATAGTGTACTCTCTCTCTCTCTCTCGCTCACTCTCTCTATCTCTCCCCCTCTCTCTCTCTGTCTCTCTCTCTCTCCCTCTCTCTCAATCTCTCTCTCTCTCTCTCTCGCTCTCTCTCATATATATATATTCCATCAGCAGCCGAGTGTCCGTTAAAGGTTAAGCGTTACGGCGTGCTGTTAACACACACTCATCCACGACATGTATTCACTCAGTGAAGCTGGAGGCCTGGTTCGCCTAGCGACCGGTAACTAAGGGGGCGGGGCTTATGAGAGATAACGATACTCTGACGGCCGTAAAGTCGACAGTCGACTGGCGTAGGACGTCCTCAACGAGCACGAAGCAGAGCTAGAGGTCAGTTCTTCGTGGTGGATGAAGGATGATAACCGTTTCCACGGAGATAAGCCCCGCCCCTTGCTTGTACGAGGCGAGCGTTCCCGGCTCCTTTGGCGTGAACGCGGCGGCGTCAGACTCCTGAGAGGACGGGCGTGACGCTCCGGTCACATGACTCTCCAGCGTCTCCGTGTTTATCCAGAGAAAACCCCAAAAGAGGATTAAATGTTCCTTAAATCCTCAGATTTTTTAAATATTACTTTTATCCTCTTGCATATATAAATATATATATATATATTTGGAAACACCAGACGCCGTTCTGGTGTGTGTGTGTGTGTGTGTGGGGGTGTGTGTGTGCGTGGGTGTGTGTGTGTGTGTGTCTGTGTGTGTGTGCGTGTGTGTGTGTGTGTGTGTGTGTGTTTTCCGTACCCTCATCTTCCCGTTGCGGACCGCCGCCCCCTCCTCGGCGAGCCGCAGCACGTACAGGTCCATGTTGTACTCGCGGCCGCCGCGCAGGCTGAAGCCGAAGCCTTTGTTGTCCCGGTCCAGGTCCACGGAGTAGAACTCAGAGTCCTGATGGACACACACACACACACACACACACACACACACACGGAAAGAGAGGGAGGGAGAGAGACACATTTTGCATCAAGGTTAGTGATCCAGATTTGAAGTGTGTGTGTGTGTTTGTCTGTCCTTTGAAGTGGGGTCCTATTTTGAGAGCATGGGACGAATGCCACCTTCAGGAAAGTCATAGCTATCGGAAAGTTGTGTGTGTGTGTGTGTGTGTGTGTATCTGTGTGTGTATCTGTGTGTGTGTGTGTATCTGTGTGTGTGTGCACAGACGTTTCCTCAGTTTGTGTGTCCCTGTTGTCATAGTGATTTTAAGGACCAGGTACATGCATCTCGCTCAGGTTGTGTACGGAGGCTAAATTATTGATGCGTCGGGCTCCAGTGGACAAAAGAGAGAGAGAAGGGGGGGGGGGGGGGCGAGCGAGCCGTCCGGGCACCACGAGGACAGCCGGCCGCTTCCCGTCTTCACGCCCTCTCCTTAATCTCCTTTGCTCGTGGGTTCGATGCTATCGTGGCGAGCCAGCTGCTCGCCGCACGCCGCCACGGCGGAGCGAGGACGGGCTCCAGCTTTCCCCCTCGAAGCGGAACGTCCGATAACGGCGGCAGGTAGACGATAAATGACTCACGGCGCACTTTTTTGGTTGTCCTTGGGGAAAGGGGCGTGGCTAAAGTTCATCGGTTGGGTGGACGAGTGAAGGGACGGAGGAGGAACAGCAGCTGGGTGGATATGGGGGGGGGGGGGGGGGCTGAGGTGTGTGACAGGTGTGTGACCGGAGACTCCTCCCCTCACCTGAGCGGAGACTTGTGTCGGGGGTTGAGGGGGCGGGCCCGGCGGCGCTTTGAATTCATACGACTCCTGTTTTGGTTTGGTGTTGTTCCTGAAGCAGAAACATAAAGGAGTTATTCTTGTACTTTTACAGATTTGTGACACTTTCTTCCCGCCTTGGCATTCGTTACCCAGCATGCCCCTCACCTGGCCTCGGGCGCGGCCTGCTGCTGCTGAGTCGTGTGGGTGGTGGTGATGGTGGCGATCTTCTCCGCGTTGGTCAACAGAGACGCATTCGATGACTCTGCGGGGGTGGGGGGGGGGGGACGAGAGAAGACCAGTTAGTACTTTTCACGTCAAACAGCGAGAGACGAGGCATGACATCATCCCCCCCCCCTCCCCCCCATCAACTCCATCTCCCTCGGCCAATCACAAGAATCCTTTATTCGATTATAGTCCCTGAATCGTTATTCTCCCCTTTTTATTTCCTCCATCTCCCAAAAAAGGTTCAAGGTCAACCGGTCGAGCTGCAGCACCGTAGCATGATGTCATCAGTGGGTTTTCTCAAAGTGGGCGGGGCTCGATTGGACGTCACCCGTGGGTTTCTCAAAGTGGGCGGGGCTTCGGCCGTCTCCATCGTGACGGCCACCTCGCCTGACGCCCACCTGTCACTCAAAGGGGCTGTAGCGGATAAACGCCGCGTCCTCTTGGGACTTTTGGAGACAGCTCCCAGTGGCCGTTTGAGGAACTGCACCCAGAGGTTTGGTTGTTTGGTCCTCGTCTTGCAGCCGTTGGGTTTTTTCTGGCATCAACCGACAAACTGTATCGCACACTCACTCGTTTCCTGCTCATCTTTCCCATATGAACTCCATCCACCCCTCCGTCTGCTCATTCCATTCCTCCTTCCTCTCTCCATTCCTCCTCCTCCTCCGGGAAGAGATGCGAGGAGTTGGGGCTCGACGACACGACGTACCTCAGGTATTTCCACCGGAAACATCCCCACACCCGAGGCCCGTCTGTCTGCCTCCTCAAACACAACACGAAGCCCCTGCACCTCCTCCTCCTCACCTGCAGACATCGGCTTTGATGCAGAGCCGTCTGTGAGTGGTTACCGTGGTAACGGCAGGAAGACTTCCCGCTCCCCTCGTCATCGCAGTCGCACGACAACGACTCTGGAGAGGATCTGAACCCCGACTTCACCCCGGCATGTCTTCATGTTAGAGACTTTTAGACGGGAGTGATCTGACGCGGGCGCACCCCCCCCCCCAGTCCGTCATGTCAGACGCCGGAACACCAACCAGCGTCTCCATAAAGCGTATCCAGTTATTTCCCTCCTCTCCGACGCCTTCACGCTCGCTGTGTCTTCTTGGCTGAGCGAGTCGGGCTCGCTGTTCTCGTCAAGCGCTCCACGGGAATAAAATATATATTTATATATATACAGGACTGTCTCAGAAAATTAGAATATTGTGATGAAGTTCTTTATTTTCTGTAATGCAATTAAAAAAACAAAAATGTCATGCATTCTGGATTCATTACAAATCAACTGAAATATTGCAAGCCTTTTATTCTTTTAATATTGCTGATTATGGCTTACAGCTTAAGAAAACTCAAATATCCTATCTCTAAATATTAGAATATCATGAAAAAGTATACTAGTAGGGTATTAAACAAATCACTTGAATTGTCTAATTAACTCGAAACACCTGCAAGGGTTTCCTGAGCCTTGACAAACACTCAGCCGTTATAAATCTTTTTTTTAACTTGGTCTGAGGAAATATTAAAATTTTATGAGATAGGATTTTAGAGTTTTCTTAAGCTGTAAGCCATAATCAGCAATATTAAAAGAATAAAAGGCTTGCAATATTTCAGTTGATTTGTAATGAATCCAGAATGCATGACATTTTTGTTTTTTTAATTGCATTACAGAAAATAAAGAACTTTATCACAATATTCTAATTTTCTGAGACAGTCCTGTATATATATAAATATATATATTTCTATATATAAACCCTCTTCATCCACGATAAAGTGAGCCGGAAAGCAACAAGCGGGACGGACAAATAGCTCCAATTTTCTACCGGAGAGCATGTTGACAGGGAGGATCGACTTCTTACGCACGCACACGCACGCACGCACGCACACGCACACGCACACGCACACACACACACACACACACACACACACACACTTAATTAAACAGCATTTGTGAAGCATGCCAGGGTGATCCGTCAGCACGAAGTAGAGAGAAGCTCTCAGCTCAACACAACAGCACAAACGTTTCATTAAAATCACTTTGACAACACAAACATATACAGAAGAAAGTCTCACACACACACACACAGACACACACACAGACACATGCTCATACACACACACACACACAGACACATGCTCACACACAGACCCTGAAGGCCCCGTCAGGACCCTGAAGGCCCCGTCAGGACCCTGAGGCAGCCCCCCCCCCCCTCAGTGTGGCGCTCACCGTCTCCGGGGACGATGCGCAGCGTGACGGTGTTGCCGGCCTCCTTGATGAGGTTCACGATGTCGGAGTGCGACTTGTTGGTGATGGAGACGCCGTTGACGGCCAGGATGCGGTCGCCCACCTTCAGCCTCCCGCAGCGGTCCGCCGGGCTGCCCTCGATGATGCGCCCTATTTTGTGGGGCATGGCCACACATGCATTGCCAGCTATGGTCACCATTGACACGTTGGGATTCAGTGCGTACATGTGTGTGTGTGTGTGTGTGTTGCGTTTGGAGAGAGAAAGGAATGGGAAAGGGGGGAAAGGAGTAGAAAGAGAGGATCAGAAGGTTAAGGGTTAATTCACAGCCACAAGAGAAGATCAGAGAAACCACGCGAGCGTCGGTGAAGAGGAGCCGATGAAGAGGAGCCGATGGAGAGGAGGAAGAGGAGTCATATTCTACTTCTCAGGCTGGGATCTGGTGGTTTCTCCCTTTTTCAAATAAATCTTTGGAAAAAATATTTTTTCCAACGGGTTCCACCCTCCTCATCCTCCTCCTCCACCCTCCTCCTCCTCCACCCTCCTCCTTCACCCTCCTCCTCCTCCACCCTCCTCCTCCTCATCATCCTCCTCCTCCTTCACCCTCCTCCTCATCCTCCTCCACCCTCCTCCTCCTTCACCCTCCTCCTCCTTCACCCTCCTCATCCTCCTCCTCCTTCACCCTCCTCCTCCTTCACCCTCCTCCACCCTCCTCCTCCTCCTCCACCCTCTTCCTCCTCCTCCTCCTCCACCCTCCTCGGGTGTCGAGGTCTCCCACTTCCTCTTCCTGACTGTCTGAGTCCTGAGAAATCTGCTTTCTCATTTTGATCCATCCCTCCCTTTAACTGCCTCTCTCTCTCTCTTACTCCACCTCTCTTGTCTTGTTCACTGCATGGAGCTGTAAACTATTGAAATGTAAAGTAAGACAAGGAAAAAGGGAATCTGCAGATACCCACAGTACGCACGGACTGGTTCCCCCCCCCCCCCCCCTCTGCAAGCCAACCTGGGAAGTTGAGCATGTTCCCTCCTCCCCACCCACACTGACGGAGAGAAGAGCGCAGAGAGAAGTGGAATGGAAAAGAGAAGAGACTCCGATACGGACTGGAGGCTCCGTTCCTCCGTCAGCTGGCGTGTGGACGGTGTTGAGTCCCCACCCAGAAACATGGAGGTGCCTTCTGGAACCCAAACGGGTTCTTCAGAGGGAAGCCAGAGGAGAACCACGTCTGGTTCCACAGAGAACCTTTCAAACCAGGGTTCTTGAAGGCACCACGGTTCTTCAGTAGGTGATGGTTCCGAGTGAAACCACGAAGCCTTTTAAAGAACCCGTTAAGAACCTCTATGTTTCCTGTGTGTTTACGTCACACCGTCCCACTTCACTCTCATCAATTATAAAAAGCCATGAGTGTGTGTGTGTGTGTGTGTGTGTGTGTGTGGCAGCAGGCGGAGAGCAAAAAAGAAGAAGAAGAAGAAGAAGAAGAAGCTCGTTTTTCCTCTGGACCCAAAAGGCTCGTAAAGAGGAAGATAAAGATCCCCGGGGAGCAGCGGTGTGTGTTCCTTGTTCTATTGAGTGGAACAGGGTATTGTGTGTGTGTGTGTATGTGTGTGTGACACGGCGTTCCTTACCGAAGGTGGTGCCGGCTTCGGGCCGCGACACCGACGACACGATGACGAAGCCGAACCCTTCGCTCTCGCCGCGGCGGATCTCCACGTCGTAGGGGTTGAAGGAGGCGGAGGAGGAGGCGGGGGGGGGCGGGGCGCCGGGCGGGGCGCCGGGGGGCTGAGAGGAGGAGACGACGGCGGCGGCTGAGGCGGCGACGATCGCCGAGGCGGCGTTCCCGCTGGCGCCCGCCCCTCCTCCTCCTCCTCCTCCTCCCCCTCCCCCGCCGCTGCCGATGCCGGAGGTGGAGCCGCTGCCGGAGCTGACGGTGTTGAGGGAGTTCTGGCTGCCCTGCGGCGTGCGCTTCCCCATCTCCTCCGTCAGGCTGGGCGCCTGGGTGCTGCTGTGGTGGGAGGAGGCCGGCGACGGGGGCACGTCGCCCTCGGCTTTCACTGGAGGAGGAGGAGGAGGAGGAGGAGGAGGAGGGAATACAAATCTCAGTGCATACATAAAAAAAGTGAGAACATATCATAATTAAATAACAATGACAATTTTCCAAGTCTAAATATAAATGTGTATTGTTTTTATTATTATATTTTTTATTTTATTATTATATATATATTTTATTTATTTACATATTATTATTTACATATATTAACATACAATAAATATTAAAATGTCAAACATAAACAGAATTTCCCTGATAACACAATCCGGGGTCTATTTTTTTATAAATTATCGCGCGACATATTAATTTGATTAAAGGTGAACTACTGATATTATATTGGTCAACATGTCTAAATGACATATTTACATGTCATTGAGACATATTGACCTATATCTCTATCTTTCGTGATACAGGTTGACCTCTGACCCCCCCGTCCGTACCGGCGTAGGTGGCCTTGCGGCGCACCGTCAGGTTGACGTGGCCCTGCTTGGCCGCCTGCTGCATCAGCTGCACCACCAGCTGGTGCGACTTGCCCACCACCGCCGTGCCGTCCACGCTGATCAGCTCGTCGCCGGAGCGCAGGCGGCCGTCCTCGTCCGCCGCGCCGAACTTCACGATGTGGCCGATGTAGATCTGAAAGCGGCGACGGGCGGATGAAGACGCGCTCGGGGGAACTACTTCCTGCGAATGCGCGGCGTCCGCTTTTTTTCCGGCGGATCTGAGACTCACCGGCTCTCCGGGCTCGTTCCCGCCCAGGATCCTGAAGCCGAAGCCCGTGTCCTTCCTCCACAGGAAGATGTCCTGCTCTTGGAAGTCTGGAACTGGGAAGAAAGAAGAAAATAAATCGACAGAACCGCCGTTAACGCATCTGCAATACCGCCAACGGCCAGCGGCGGTGCTGTGCCAGAAGAGTCCGGTCCCGGCGTAACAAACCTCCGTCACCAGATGAAAGAGGCTCTGTTCTGGGTGAAGAGCGGCAGGTACGACGCCGAAAATAAACCGTCAGAAGCCGACGGACCGACACGACGATTCATCCGTCGGACGCATTTAGAAACCGTCGGGTTCCCGAAATAGCATCGTTCTATTTCAAGTTTTTGTTTTACAGACGAGACGTCACGGTTCCACTGGAGCGCCGAGCACACGACTCCATTTCTACTCCTCAACACGCGCTGGAATACGCCATTTATTATTGAGTGTGGTTAGTTCACAGTGTGTGTGTGTGTGTGTGTGTGTGTGTGTGTGTGTGTGTGTGTGAGGCATTGCACTGCAGCGACTGACCGCTCATGGAGCAGCCTCTGTGGGGGGGCGTGGCCTCGGCTTGCGGCGTGTGCACACGTGTGTGCGTGTACGTGACAAACATGAAAGAGCGATTTCCTTCCGCTCCGAGGCCACGGAGAGGCGGCGCGGCGCCAGAAGGCAAATTTAATAAAGCGGTTTATTTGCACGAGGACCCGGTGACGGCGAGCGCGGCGGAGGGAAGTCGAACCGGGGGAATCACGCCAGAACCGGACGACGATCGAAATGAAGGCCGATTGAAGAGCAGACGGTGCGTTCAAAGACCGTGGACTTTTCATTAGTACAGCGAATGTCTCTCTCGACCTCTCTCTGGACCTTCTCCCCCCCCCCCCCCCCGTAGACATAATCTCCCCCTTATTGGTTTCTCCCGCTCTTTTCGGGCACAACTCTTTTTTTTTTCTTTAAAAAAGAAAATCAAAACGCCGTCGTCCTCTCGGTCGCTCCCTCCACGTTCTTCCTCTTCATCATCGTCATCTAAATAATACAAAATCCTTGACAGGCGGCGCCCGAGAAGACGTTCGCAGCCCTTTCAGACGTTTTATTGTCTTCCGCTATGTTTTATTTTATTTTTAGTCCCCTCCCGACAGCGGAGACGAGGTTTGTTCTTTTTTATAATTGGAGCGATCCCTTCTTCGCTCGCGGCGAGACGTTCCACCGCCGCCGCTAATTACACGGCGGTGAGTCTCCGAAGGGAAGCCCGGAGTAGAAGTGTGTCTCACGTTGTGTCTTTGAAGAACAACTTGAAGAGGAATAACTCCACATTTTTGGGCGGGATAATGCATTTACTTTCCCCCTGCTGAGCGTTAGCCGAGAAGACGGATACGTCGCTCAAGCGTTAGCGTCGACGCGTTTCACGCGGACGTCCGATAAGTAAATTATTGAGAAATGTAACATGATTTGTATTTTCCACGATGCTTTAACTCTACGAGAGAGTCGATGAATACGTGTGAATGTAATCCAGTTACTTATCTCTCATGCACCAAAAGGGGCGCAGTACCATTTAAAGCCACCAGGGGTCTCCACATGCAGCCCCTTCCTCAAGAACCGCCACCAAAAATATAATACTTACGCCTACTTTCATACATGCTCCTGGACTGGGCCCAGATCTTAAAGGGGTCCGGTTTTCTTTGGATGGTGCCGTCCGCCGCCGGGGAGTCCTGGGGGGGCAGGCCGGGCAGCGGCTGGGAGGGCGCCGGCGGGGGAGGGGCGGCGCTCTCGCTGAGGGGCGGAGCCAGGGACGGGTGCAAGGGCGAGTCGGCGTGGTTGCTCCGGTGGCTGGAGACGCTGTGCTGGGAGCTGTTCTGGCTGTCCTTCCTCGACAGCTGCTGTTTGGGGGGGAAGCAGAGTTACGCACGATGGAGAGTCGACAACAAGATGCATGCTGGGACGTCGGTGGAAGGAGGAGAAGAAGAACCGGGGGGATCGGGGTAAGAACAGATCCAAAAGAAGAGAAGCAGAACCTCAGCGGAGCGGCGACCACCAGTCGATGGGTTTCCAGGACTTTTAACCAAATTTCCATCTGGTGATCTCGGTGATTATACATGAAAAAGTGAGAAAATGTCGTATTTAAACTATTAATGAGAATGCCAAAGCACACAGTATATACACCGTGTAAATGCACGTATGAATATAACATATTTACAGGATTTTACCTAAAAATTGGGGATTTTATTTTTTTCAAATGACTTTTACCAGGCCTGAAAATAACCTTTTTTTCTTTTTTATGACAGGATTTTTCCAGGAACTCTCCATTCCATTACCCCCCCCCCCCCCCCCCCCACAGCACGGGCACTTAAGCACCTGCCGGAGGATTTGAAGGCAGCGAGGTGAAGCTCACTCACTCCTGAGGAGTGAAGTAAAGAATCTTCTCCTCACGTCTCTGCAGATTTATCAAAAACCCAAAAGGGAAACAGGCGAGAGCGCGAAGGTATTTTAAGACGACGGGAGAAAGAAGTGACAGTGAGTTCAGCGTCTTCACGTCATGTGACCTCCCCGGCTTCCTGTGGATGCGGGGGGACAGAAATACACCAGAAAAGGGGGCGGGGCCTATCGGCTATCAAAGCGCTCGCAGGCCTTCAAAAGGCAGCAGCCACGTCTTCAATACATTCACTCATCATTACCCCCTGAATCCTCCTCCTCCTCCTCCTCCTCTGCAATGCATGTTTATATGTTTATATTCATCGAGCTTATTAAGACAGAAGAAGCTCGACGCTTCAGCAAATATTAAGTCGGAGACGTGGTGGATCCATCTGGATCCCGCTGACTCCGCCTCCCGCTGACTCTGCCTACCTCTGACTCCGCCTCCCTGCGGTCCAATCAATGGAGGCGCATCATTAGGCGTCAAGAGTCAGAACCTCGGCACGGATTCGGTCCCCCGACTGATTCCTTTTGGATCGCTTCCATTTAAAAATAAGCGTCGGCCAATGGAGCGGCAGAGTCCCAAATCCCCCCCCCCCCAAATGAAAAACTATTCTCTCTTAATGGATCTATTAGATCTGTCCTTCTCTTCTCCTCCGGTGCTCTGGGACCCGTCTAATACGTTTGGTTTCTGCTGCTCCAACAACTTATTAAGGAGACAGAAGATGGGGAGGAGGAAGAGGAAGAGGAAGAGGAGGGGGGGGGAAATTACAACAAACCCTCGCCGCTTCCTTAGACCGGCCACCAGCCACATGTAGGTCCTCTTTGGTGTGAGATGATGTCATGCATTTACACCACCACCATTAATCTGCTTTAAGAACACTATGACATCATCACCACCACGATCTGCTTTAAGAACACTATGACATCATCACCACCACCTTTATGATCTGCTTTAAGAACACTATGACATCACCTCCAACACCTCCTTTATGATCTGCTTTAAGAACACTATGACATCATCACCACCACCACCTTTATGATCTGCTTTAAGAACACTATGACATCATCACCACCACCACCTTTATGATCTGCTTTAAGAACACTATGACATCATCACCACCACCTCCTTTATGATCTGCTTTAAGAACACTATGACATCATCACCACCACCACCTTTATGATCTGCTTTAAGAACACTATGACATCACCCCCCCCCCCCCCATCACATACCCTCCTGCTGTAATCTCCGTACGGTGGAGCTCGTTCAAAACCATCCTGCAAAAAAATAAGCCACGTTGAGTTCAT
Source organism: Pseudoliparis swirei (assembly GCF_029220125.1). Classification (NCBI taxonomy): domain Eukaryota; kingdom Metazoa; phylum Chordata; class Actinopteri; order Perciformes; family Liparidae; genus Pseudoliparis; species Pseudoliparis swirei. The sequence continues at coordinate 27,537,589 of NC_079405.1, read as the reverse complement.
GCAGATATCAGACGCTCAGCATGCGACGCCCACGCCGAGCCGAGCTCGTCAGGGTGTGAGCGACCCGGCTCACGCTGGGCATCAAAGCCCCTCCAGAGGGGGGGGGAGGGGGAGAGGGAACAACTGGGATCCACCCCCGCAGAGCAGAACACGCCTCCAAACATCAGCACAAGTTACACCGTACAGGAGAGGGGGAGAGGAGGAGAGAGGAGAGGAAGAGAGGAAGAGAGAGGAGAGGAGAGGGGGAGAGAGGAGAGGGGGAGAGAGGAGAGGGAGAGAGGAGAGAGAGAGGGGGAGAGAGCAGAGGGGGAGAGGAGGGAGGGGGAGAGGAAGAGAGAGAGGAAGAGAGAGGAGAGGGGGAGGAGGAGGAGAGGAAGAGAGAGGAGAGGAAGAGAGAGGAGAGGGGGAGAGAGGAGAGGGGGAGGAGGAGGAGAGGAAGAGAGAGGAGAGGGAGAGAGAGGAGAGAGGAAGAGAGAGGAGAGGAGAGGGGGAGAGAGGAAAGGAAGAGAGGAGGAGAGGGAGAGAGGGAGAGGAGGAGAGGAAGAGAGAGGAGAGGAGGAGACACCATGTAGATGGAGGATGGAGGACAGAAGAGTGGAGGAATGGATGTGAGAGGGGAAACGTAAGGGGGGGGGGCGACAACAATAACAACAACAACTACTTACCAGTTTCGGGCTCTTCTTTGCAGGGACCACTCCTGAAGAAGAAGAAGAAGAAGAAGAAGGGAACCGGTTACCGATGTAGTTTTAGTATATCGTCCACGTTCAGAACAAAAATAAAAAGAAACAAACAGAGCTCATCTAGCCTTCGTCTCCTTCCCCCTCCTTTCCTTTCCTCGCTCCCTGCTCTCGGATCCCTTTTTGCTCGCCGTTCCGCGGCTGACGTTTGAAAGGAGGAGGAGGAGGAGGAGGAGGGAGGGAGGGAAGGGGTCTCTATCTATCTGCATCGCTGCCACGGCCGGCGCGGAGGAGACACACACACACACACACACACACACACAAACACGCTCGAAGGGAGGAAAGTGATAGTTAGGACCGAATCCTTGGAGAGCGACCATAAGACGGAGGGAGGGAAACAAGCGAGGGAGGAGAGGAGGAGGAGGAGAGGAGGAGGAGAGGAGGAGGAGGGGAGCGTCGTTACCCAATGAGAAGGAGTCCAAGATACTGAACATTAAATTATAGGCAACCGTCAGTTCCCCTCTGACTGAGACCATCGTCCTGCAACCCGCCGCTCCGGCATCTGGAGGCAGAGCGTCCGCCGCTCCGCTGAAGCCTTTTCCTTCTTTCTTTTTTAACCCCCCTCCCGTCCTCTCTCTCTCTCTCTCTCGCTCTCTCTCTCTCTATCGCTCTCTCTCACCTCACTGCACATTATCCTCCCTCCCTTTTCTTCCCTCAGCATCATCGCCCACCCCCTCTCTCTCTCTCTCTCTCTCTGCCTTCAGCTCCGTCTCCCTCCCACCCCCACATGCTGGTTAATATCCACGCTGCACACACACACTCACACTCACACACACACACACTCACACTCACACTCACACACACTCACGTCGGAGTGTGCTTAAGGAGTGACTGACGGGTTCCAGCTGGAGCAGAAACATCCGGATCGCACACAAAGGAAGAGCGACGGACGACGAGATCCAGCCGATGAAATGTGCTCCTTAAGCACATCCCTCCTCCCTCCCTCCTCCCTCCTCCCTTCCTCCCTCCCTCCCTCCTCCCTCCTCCCTCCTCCCTCCCTTCCTCCTCCCTCCCTTCCTCCCTCCCTCCCTCTCGACTCTGCATGAAATAAACTGTTGTATGAAGTTATGGAAATGAGAACGGGGAGTGCTCGAAACAAAGAGAAAATGCAAAAGTCGCCGTGTGTGTGTGTGTGTGTGTGCCTCTAATGTTCAAAATGCAACAACAATGAGTGGAACCACACACACACACACACACACACACACACACACCTCAATAGGGGGTAATGCATGTAAATGATGACAGGCGTCTGATCCAAGAAAAACTGGCCAATCATTCAGAGAAACACACACACACACTCTCTTACACACTCACACACACTCTTTCTCTCACACACACACACACACACACACACACACGGGTTCATTCACAGCTGACGGCTCTGACTGAGCTCCTTCCTCTCTAATTTCAACCAATAGGAATCTTTCCTCCCTCGTATGAATCCCCTGTGATCCTCTGCGGCGCACGGCGGCGCTCCCGTCGTCCACCGGGTGACACCGACCTGCCCTCGACGAGTTCACCGGAAACAACGGAACCATTAAAGGGACGGCGCTCGGCTGAACTGTGAGGCCTCGAAAATAAAGACACGGTGTGCGCAGGTCAGCAAGTTGTGTGTGTGTGTGTGTGTGTGTAGGTGTGTGAGGCTCCTACCTAAATGCATTGTGGGTGTTTCCAGGACTAATTGCATACAAGAGGGAGGAAAGAGCGGTTTTGGCCGCGTGGAGGACGTCAGCCCTGAGTGAGGCAGCGCCTCCAGCTCTCTAAATGCTGGACCGGGACCAACCAAGACCAGGACCACCCCCCCCCCCCCTCGATCATTTCATTCCGCTTACTAAAGCTTAAAATCGGTGGCGTTCTTAACGGTGAATAATGAACCGACCGCTCGACCCGTGGGCCGATAGATCTGTACGATTTTTCTTTTATGTACGATTAATGATCCATCAACTGATTATTGTGAATCACATTAAAATCCCCGAGAGCCGAGGACTGCGGGCGCAGCATCAGTCATCTTATTTATGACCACAATGCAATGTTGTCAGTCTAGAGTGTGTGTGTGTGTGTGTGTGTGTGTGTGAGAGCAGACTCGGTCCAACAGACGGGAGGAGTTGTAAAAACCAGGCGGCGCAGCGGCCGCTAAACGGGAGCCATTATTAAGCAGATTAGGTTGTCTAGTGTGTGTGTGTGTCGGTGTGTGTGTGTGTCGGTGTGCGTGTGTGTTGGTGTATCTCAGTGAGGAGTGATGAGCTTCCAACTGGCAGGTCCATCTGTCACCGTGGCGACAGGGCCCGGTGACCGTGGGGGGGGGGGGGGGCTGACAGACGGTCTCCAAGGAGTGAAAGGCTCACGTACATCAGCAGCCAGGAAGTGACAACGGCTTTATTTAGCCTGTGTGTGTGTGTGTGTGTATGTGTATGTGTATGTGTGTGTGTGTGTGTGTGTGTGTGTGTGTGTGTGTGTTGAAACAGTTACAGTTAATCTACCAATGTGACTAAATGGATGTCAGATCACCAGGGAGCGTGCATTCCTTTTCTTTTTTAAAGGAACATGACATTCCTGGATGGAGGAAGAGATACAACTCTGGAGGTGTGAAGACATGCAAGACCATGAGGGGGGAGAGAGAGAGAGAGAGAGAGAGAGAGAGAGAGGGACAGAGGGAGGGAGAGAGAGGGAGAGGGACAGAGGGAGAGGGAGAGAGGCAGAGAGAGGGAGAGAGGGAGAGGGACAGAGGGAGAGAGAGAGAGGCAGAGAGAGGGAGAGAGAGAGAGAGAGAGAGAGAGAGAGAGAGAGAGAGGCAGAGAGAGAGGAGAGAGAGAGAGGGAGAGAGAGGGAGAGAGAGGAGAGAGAGGGAGAGAGAGGAGAGAGAGAGAGGCAGAGAGAGAGAGAGAGCAGAGGAGAGAGAGCGAGAGGGACAGAGGGAGAGAGAGAGGGAGAGAGGAGAGAGGCAGAGAGAGAGAGAGAGCAGAGAGAGAGAGAGAGAGGCAGAGAGAGAGAGAGAGAGAGAGAGAGAGAGAGAGAGAGAGAGAGAGAGAGAGAGAGAGGCAGAGAGAGAGAGGGAGGGAGAGAGAGAGAGAGAGAGAGAGAGAGAGAGAGAGAGAGAGGGAGAGAGAGAGGGGCAGAGAGAGAGGCAGAGAGAGAGAGAGAGAGAGAGAGGCTCACCTCATTTTCTCCCTGTGCAACAAGCAGTGATTCACTGCACATGTGGCGCAGGTGGCGGGTTGCCCCCCCTCCCCCCCCCCCGCGCTGCAGCTCGTTGTTGGTCAGCAGAATTTTTAATGCAAAGTGAAGCAAAAAGCTACGAGGCTTTCCGGTCCACGCCGGGAATTGATCTGATGTTCTGGACTCATCACCAGCGTTTACCTCTAATGTGTGTGTGTGTGTGTGTGTGTGTGTGCGTGCCCGGTCCACAGTGGCTGAGGGTCACGTGAGTTGACCGTCCGTCGCCCGCCTGACGCATCTCTTTCTAACGGCACTTTGAAGACGGCGAGCAGACGGGGAGGAGACGCCGACGCCGCGCCGCCACGCCGGCAACGCTCCTCTGAAGAGTTTTCCCAGCAGCCCTTGCAGGTGAACCTGCGGGCGCCGACGGGGCTTTGGGTGTTGAGATTCTGATCTCAAAGAGGAGATGTGAGAAGTGTGTGTTGTTAATGCACTCGACACTCACAAAGAAATAGCGGAGCACCTCCTGGTGAGCCTCGGCCCGCCGGCTACGAGGGAGGAGAGGAAAAGATGGAGGCCCCGAGTACACGGGGGGGGGGGGGGGGGGCTGTCACCGCTGATTGAGGAGTCATGTGTATAACATATTTATATATGAATATATATTTAATATATATTATATTTAATATATATATATACACATATATATATTTAATATATATATATATATTATATTTAATATATAAGATTTAATATGTGTGTATATATACACATATATATGTATTTATTATATATATACATATTTCATATATTCAATTATTATATATAATATTTAATTTATAAATATAGATATATATAATATTTAATTTATATATATATACACATATATATATATACAGACACATACATATATATATATATACATATATGTATACAGATCCTTTTTGCAGACAAACAAAATAAAAGCTGGATCCCTCAAATGAGATTCACATGACTTCACGCCAACACGCAGCCCACTGTGTCTGCTGAGAAAACACATGCTCACGTCCTCACATATGGTGAGAAACTCAGTGGGGGGGGGGGGCACGCCGCCTTAACGAGCGAGTATCGCTGGCACGCCGCCCATCAGGGGTTGGCTCCCGTCTCCACGTGGGCGAGCGGGTGAGAATCTACATACAAGGAGAGGCGGCTCTCTTCCAATTAAGACTCAATCTGCCTCCAATCCAGAATTGAGCGTGCACAAGTGTGCGTGTGCGTGTGTGTGTGTGCGTGTGTGTGTGTGCGTGCGTGCGTGCGTGCGTGTTGAAACCATGTCAAGCAGAAATGTGGTAAATGTGATAATTTGCAGTTTCACATAATTGTGGAAGTGAATAATGGTTTGAGACGTTTCCTCTTCACAGAGAAACATAACACTGAATCAGAGGAACTGATGCACCAACACTAGATGTGGTTCTGCCACCAATCACATCCTCGCTCCGCAAGCGTGTGTGTGTGCGCGTGCGTGTGTGCGTGCGCGTGCGTGTGTGTGTGTGTGTGTGATTTGTTTCCCGTGTTTCTCGACACGCTTCGTTCCAAAAGCCTCAGAAGTAGAAGAGCGACCTTTAGAAGGCATTTAGTAATGCAGCTTCAATTAAACGGCCCCATCATCATCATCATCTTCATCATCCATGCCTCTCGTGTTTTAGCTCAGCGCCTTCCTTCCTGTCTCTGTCCTCCTCTCCTCTCCTCCTCATCCCTCCATCTCTCCCTCCATCCTCTCATTCACATAAAGAAAGAAATATGCGAGTCAATAAAAAGTTCTAATCGGATTCATGGCCGACGATTGTTTCACATCGATCAGAGAGCGAGGGACTCGCCACCTGTTCACTCCTCCTCTCCTCTCCTCCCTTCCTCTCCTCCTCTCTCCTCTCCTCTCCTCCCCCTCCTCTCTCCTCTCTCCTCCTCTCTCCTCTCTCCTCTCCTCCTCCCTCCTCCTCTCCTCCCTCCTCTCGTCCTTCCTCTCCTCCCTCCTCTCCTCCTCCTCCTCTTCTCCTCTCCTCCCCTCCTCTCGTCCCTCCTCTCCTCTCTCCTCTCCTCCTCTCTCCTCTCTCCTCTCCTCCTCTCCTCCTCCCCATCTCCTCCTCTCCACGTCCATCTTCACTCTGCCCCTCCTCACCCTCTCTCTCCTCTCCTCTCTCCTCTCCTCTCCCCCTCCTCTCCTCCCCCCCTCCTCTCTTCTCTCATCCTCCTCTCCTCTCTCCTCCTCCTCTCCTCCCTCTCCTCCTCCTCCTCTCCTCCTCCCTACTCTCCCATCTCCACCTCCCTCCTCTCCACGTCCATCTTCACTCCGCCCCCTCTCACCTCTCCTCTCTCCTCCTCTCTCCTCCTCCTCTCCTCTCCTCCTCTCTCCTCTCCTCCTCTCTCCTCCTCTCTCCTCTCCTCCTCCTCCTCCTCTCCTCCTCCCTACTCTCCCATCTCCACCTCCCTCCTCTCCACGTCCATCTTCACTCCGCCCCCTCTCACCTCTCCTCTCTCCTCCTCTCTCCTCTCCTCCTCTCTCCTCTCTCCTCTCTCCTCCCTCCTCTCCTCCTCTCCTCCTCCTCTCCTCCTCTCCTCCTCCCTACTCTCCCATCTCCACCTCCCTCCTCTCCACGTCCATCTTCCCTCCGCCCCCTCTCACCTCCCTCCTCAGCTACAACATGACCGTGCGTGCGGTTGGCTCCGCCCCCTCATCAATACAACACCACATGACCGTGCCGCGTGCGTGCGGCTGGCTCCGCCCCCTCTCACCTCCCTCCTCAGCTACAACATGACCGTGCCGCGTGCGTGCGGCTGGCTCCGCCCCCTCTCACCTCTCTGCACCAGCATGGTGACCTCGCTGCCTTTGGGGCACTTGCTGAGCATGTCGACCACCTGGTTGTGCGACATGCTCTGCACGTTCCTCTTGTTGACCTCCACGATGATGTCGGCCTCCTTGAGGCCGCGGCAGCGCGGGTAATCCACGATCTGCTTCACGCGCTGCCCGCCGCCGCCGGGGCTGTCGGCGATGGTGAAGCCGAAGCCCTTGTCGCCCTTCTCCATGTGCACGGTGATGAGCTCGGGCTGCGTGGCGATGGAGGACGCCAGCGTGACCACGTCGCTGGGGTAGCCGCCGTGCTGGGAGGAGGAGGCGGAGTCGCCGTCCGGCTCCGCCGACGGGCTGTAGGCCCGCGGGAGGCCGTTGAGCGGCGCCCCGCCGCTGTGGCCGCCGGACGGCGAGCCGTAGCTGCCGGCCGCCGCCTGGCCGTTGACGATGATCGGGTCCTTGTTGTCCGTGATGGCCACCGAGGTGACCATGCTGGTGTTGGGGTCGTCGGGGTCGAAGGGCAGCGGGTAGCCGCGGCACAGCTCCAGGTTGACCATGGAGCCGATGGGGATGGACTGGAAGATCTTCACCACCTGGGCGTGCGTGTAGCCCAGCACGCACGTGTCGTTGACGCTCACGATCACGTCGCCTTCAAAATAAAAGACAGGAGGAACGTTTGAATCGGAAGGTCTGGAATTCATTTGGATTTGACGTTTCGCGTCTTTACTTCTTCCTTTCAAACATTTCAGATTTGAGTTGCACAATACCAACAACAACAAACAATTAAAGCGTGGCATTTTCTACGAAAAAATGCATTCTAGGGGGCGCTAGAGAGACTTTATTTTAATGCCCAAATCCAAGACCTCTAAAGTATTGAAATCATCCCCGATCCTCATATGCATGACAAATTTAACAACTTTTGGAATATGATGATATTCCCAAATAAGGGTTTTCTTTGGAGAGAAATGGAATAAGAAGAATAACTCTATAAAATACAAGAGGTCACGAGGACCCTAATAAATAAAAAGTACATAACAGCATAACAGCCAGACAAGAAACATCAAACATAAATCCTCCTCCTCCATATTGAACCTATAATAATTGTATTTATATCATTCTTACCACCATATTATATTCAATTCATCCCCATCTCCGCCCCCCCCCCACCTCCCCTCTCATGCTCAACATGCTTGCTCCACTCCTGACCGGGTCAAACCTACCGGTCTCCATCTTGCCGTCCAGCGCCGCCGGCCCGTCCAGCACCAGGCTCTTGATCTGCAGGAACTCGTCCGGCTCGTCGCCGCCAACGACCGTGAAGCCGAACCCCCGGCGGCTCTTCTTCAGCTTGGTGTTGATGAAGGTCCCGTTGAGCTCGGACCGGTTCCGGGTGAAGAACGGCTTCCCTCCTGAACGCAGACAACCACTTTTACTGAAACACACACTGAATACACACTGAATACACACTGAATACACACACAACGTGACTTTCAGGACGTACGTTTCTGCCCCATGGCGTTGGGCATCGGGGGTCCTCTCTGGGGGTCCCGGTACGTCTCCTGGTGGTTGGCAGCGTAGCTCGCCAGCGGCGCCCCCGCGAGCGGCGAGTCCTCGATCCACTCTGAAACGGCAAGAGGCACAAGTTCTCTAGAGGGGGTCCGGACAGGTGACCAAGTTCTCTAGAGGGGGTCCGGACAGGTGACCAAGTCCTCTAGACGGGGGTCCGGACAGGTGACCAAGTTCTCTAGAGGGGGGTCCGGACAGGTGACCAAGTCCTCTAGACGGGGGTCCGGACAGGTGACCAAGTCCTCTAGAGGGGGTCCGGACAGGTGACCAAGTCCTCTAGAGGGGGTCCGGACAGGTGACCAAGTTCTCTAGAGGGGGGTCCGGACAGGTGACCAAGTCCTCTAGAGGGGGTCCGGACAGGTGACCAAGTTCTCTAGAGGGGGGTCCGGACAGGTGACCAAGTCCTCTAGAGGGGGTCCGGACAGGTGACCAAGTCCTCTAGAGGGGGTCCGGACAGGTGACCAAGTTCTCTAGAGGGGGGTCCGGACAGGTGACCAAGTCCTCTAGACGGGGGTCCGGACAGGTGACCAAGTTCTCTAGAGGGGGTCCGGACAGATGACCAAGTTCTCTAGACGGGGGTCCGGACAGGTGACCAAGTCCTCTAGAGGGGGTCCGGACAGGTGACCAAGTTCTCTAGAGGGGGGTCCGGACAGGTGACCAAGTCCTCTAGACGGGGGTCCGGACAGGTGACCAAGTTCTCTAGAGGGGGTCCGGACAGGTGACCAAGTTCTCTAGACGGGGTCCGGACAGGTGACCAAGTTCTCTAGAGGGGGTCCGGACAGGTGACCAAGTCCTCTAGAAGGGGGTCTGGACAGGTGACCAAGTTCTCTAGAGGGGGGTCCGGACAGGTGACCAAGTCCTCTAGAGGGGGTCCGGACAGGTGACCAAGTTCTCTAGAGGGGGTCCGGACAGGTGACCAAGTTCTCTAGAGGGGGTCCGGACAGGTGACCAAGTTCTCTAGAGGGGGTCCGGACAGGTGACCAAGTTCTCTAGAGGGGGTCCGGACAGGTGCAGAAGTTGACTCAAACATTCCCGGTGAAGGAGCGTGGGTCCACAGCTCTGAATACCACAATATCCCGTTGCACCTGAACGCCACATGCACACAGCCTGAAGATGTATTTTATGAAGGGCCTCGTGGCCTCAAGACGGCGACCTTCATGAACCTGCTGACAGCGTGTGTGTGTGGGGTTGGGGGCTGGGGGGGGGGGGGGGAGAACCCCCCGGACTTGATGGTATCGAGTTTTCCTGAAGAGAGATGAGCTCTCAGAGAGAACCAGCAGGTGTTTTCTGCTGACCGGACACTTCCCACCCGGGACCCGGCCGGCCTGTAATATTAATCTCGGCCTTCGGGGGGCGTCCTGAGAAAGGAAGCGTGGAGCGACCCCGAGGTCACCGATCAGCTCCGCCGTGACGGTTAACGCTCGTTGGGGTCGTTCGGGGTCGTCGACGCTCTCTTACCTTTCATCCACAAGCTTTCTACGTGATCGCAGCAGACGGTGAAATGAATTTCCCCGAAAAAGAAAAGAGGCCGCGAGCGTCACGGCCGCAAATCATAAGGATGCCTTTATGGACTTAGCAAATCATAAAGGCCGAAGCAGGCAAGAAACAGCAGTAGTTGTTATGAAGACACACACACAGGGAGAGAGAGAGAGACATACACTACCATTCAAAAGTTTGGGGTCACTTAGAAATGTCCATATTTTTCAAAGTAAAACACAGTTTTTATCATTAAATGAATCATAAATACTCTCTCTACATAGGTAATGTGTACATGACTATTCTCTGGAGTTTAATGAAGTCTCTACAGAGGTGTGTCGAGGCCCATCTCCAGTGTCCTAATGGTACATTGTGTTATCGCCTTAGAAGACTAGCGGAGGGGTAGAAAACCCTTGAAACCCCTTTTTATGTGAGCGCAGCTGAAAACAGTTATGCTGCTGAGAGAATCTATCAAACTGGCCTTCCTTTGAGCCACAAGAAGAACAACATTAATATTTCCAATAAAAATCATTATTTATAACCTCCTCAATGTCTTGAATATATTTTATATTCATTTTGAATTAATTTGATGAATTAAAGTGTGAAAACACCAGATTGTCTGGGTGACCCTAAACTCCCGGGCGGTGGTGTAGGAGCAGGTGACTCAGTCAGACACATGGAGGGAACAGGAAGTGACGCCCTCGGTGGGGGCTGGTGAACGCACCTCGGATGTAGCGCTCACCTTCGGGTGGCTGCTGCTGGCCCGGAGGCTCCGGCTGCCGGCGCCGCTTGGCCTCCAGCATGGGGTTCTCATACTGGGTCTTCCTGTTGAAGTGACTGTGGGAGGAGGGGTTAAGGACGGGGGGGACGAGTGGAGCGCAGCAGGGAGGGAGAACAGTGGAGAGGATACGGTAAAGAAAAAAACGAAAAAGAGGAGAGAGAGAGAGACACATGGCGATAAGCTTTGATTAATACACAGCGGAGCAATATCTACACACACACACACACACACACACACACACACACACACACACACACACACACACACACACACACACACACACACACACACACACACACACACACACACACACACACACACACACACACACACACACACACACACACACACACACACACACACACACACACACACACACACACACACACACACACACACACCCCGAGCACCCCGGGGTGATGCTTTGAACAACATAAAGAAAATGGCTTGAAATGTAATCGTAATAATGCTGAAGCCCCTGGTGAGATACACAATAATGACACACACACACACACACGCACACGCACACGCACACGCACACGCACACGCGTGTTGAATGTTTTCCCAAATGATAGTGACGCAAACAAAATGGCCTACATTTTGTTTTACAGTACACGAGAGACAGAAATAACCTCGCGACATAACGACGTCATCGTAACGACGTCATCGTTATGATGATGTCGTTACGGTGCAGAGTGTCGGGCGGTGCAGATTGTCGGGCGGTGCAGAGTGTCGGGCGGTGCCTCCACTTACTCCACGTAGTAGACCCCGTACACCGGATCGTCGATCTTCTCCCATCCTTGAGGAAGTTCTGAAATACAAGAAGAAGAAAAAATTGAAATAGGACAAAATTGTGAGTGAGAATCAAGGCTGGAGCGTTGTGGGGGAGAGAGAGAGAGGGGGGGAGAGAGAGGGGGAGAGAGAGAGAGGGAGAGAGAGAGAGGGGGAGAGAGAGAGAGAGGGAGAGAGAGAGGGAGAGAGAGAGAGAGAGAGAGAGAGAGAGAGAGAGAGAGAGAGAGAGAGAGGGAGAGAGAGAGAGAGAGAGAGAGAGAGAGAGAGAGAGAGAGAGAGAGAGAGAGAGAGAGAGAGAGAGAGAGAGAGGGGGGGACCTTCTGCCTCATTGATTTGTGCCCGTCAGGCTCTCCAGGGCCAGAGTGACTCAACAGCTTCACAGGGTTTTCTCTCTCTCTCTCTCTCTCTCTCTCTCTCTCCCTCTCTCCCTCTCTCCCTCTCTCCCTCTTGCATGATTTAGTTTTGTAAGTTTTTTGTTGAACAGTATTACTAACCTGATTGAAGAATAGAGACTCCTAGAAAATTAATCTCTCCCTCTCCCCCCCTCCCCCTCTCTTCCCCCCCCCCCCCTCACACTGCTGACATTCCCCCACACATCAGATAAGACCCCCTCGGGCGGAGAGATGAATGGAGAGGTTTGCCAGGAGGAGGGAGGAGTGGCGGTGAGGTCAGAGAGAGGACAGGAAGAGGGAAAGACACAGTCAGTGCGTTTACATGCAATCGAATTATTGGCTTAGTCGGACTGAAATCGAATTATCCGTTTCATGTAAACACCTTAGTCGGACTATGTGCGGTCCGACTTCGGTCCGATTAACTCCCTGGATAGCTCGGTCCGATCCGGTTGATAATTCGACTCTCGCGGCATGTAACTCTGAATTCGATTCGGAACTGGACTTTGCGTCTTTGCGCATGCTCGAGATCCCTCTGCCCTCCTCCCTCCCATGTCGTGACCCGGAAGTCGAAAGAGACGATAAATTAAATTCTCTGTGTACCTTCGGCGACGGCGTCTTCTCTCCGTTATCAACTCAGCCAATAGCGCCATTTGCATTCGCTGTACTCCTATTAACACCATGGAAGAATAGTAGAGGGATGTAGCTTCGCCTCGCTCTCTGTTCGCCATCTTTCTCCAAATGTTGTTGTTGGTGGTGGTGAAGAGGTCAAGCGGAAATGGCTGCATCACCACGAGTTGTAATGAGAACAGCGCTGCCTATCGTATCGGATATGAGATGCTTTCGGCCAATGATTCGGATTACTCACTGCCATGTATATTGGGATAACAGCAGATCCCCCAAAAGATAGCAGAGTCCGACTAAAGTAAGATTAGAATTATACCATCATGTAAACGCACTGAGTGAGGGGGGTAGGAGGGGGGGGGGGGGTTCAGTCTCACGATGTGCAGAGAAAAACAGATTAATAATTAATTAATTAATTAATCAACAGCGGGCGAGAGAGAAGCACATTTCTTTTTACTCGAACGCCCGTATTCTTTATGAACGAACACGTATCCGTCCTTGGCTCAACACAATGGCGGTGTGTATGTGTGTGTGTGCGTGTGTGTGTGTATGTGTGTGTCTGTGTGAGTGTGTGCCCCCCCCCCCTTTGTGGACCGACTGAAAGCGGCTGCTCTCTGTTCAGAGCTTCAGAGAAAGTGCCGAAAAAAATATATCTAAACATGTCCGTGTGGCTGCAGCAGCGTTGATTATTGATTATTGGCCTCCTCATAGACAACGTCAGGGGCTTCTAATTGGCTACGAACACAAGAGTGTCCAGTAACCCTCTCCTGTTTTACATATCGTTTACCACCCCGCCAAATTAAGAGCGTGCAAGTCGACTGTAATTACAAATCATAAAACTAGAAGAGCCTCCCTCTGCTTCCTGATGAGGAGAGAGGAGGCAGCCAGATGGGACTGTTTCAACTGTGACACACACACACACACACACACACACACACACACACACACACACACACACACACACACACACACACACACACACACACACACACACACACACACACACACACACACACACACACACACACACACACACACACACACACACACACACACACACACACACACACACACACAGATGTCTGCAGAGACCAAAATCTGCATTCAGAGTCTATTTCCGTTACTGCGACCCAATATTTTCAACACCTGCCCGAAAAGCAGCGAATGCAAAAAAATGCACATGCAGCAACAACAACAAAAGAGAGGGAAGAAAAGAAAAGAAAGAAAAGAAAGGAAAGGCGCCGGCGCCGTGTGAACGGGGCGAAACCCGGCGAGCGCGGCTGAATTATCATTTCAGATTTCCCTTCGTCTGGAACGTGAAATGGAACGCGGCCCCGCTAGATTTTAATCACCCACTCCATTTCACGCCGCGCTGGTTCCGCCGCTTGCAGGAGCACCTGTGACGGTGTGTGTGTGTGTGTGTGTGTGTGTGTGTGGTTTACATTGCAGCGGGTCCCCGCGGCGCCCTTCATCCAAGAACATTACAGTGTGAATTGAAGCGTGATGAATGGCGTGTTTAACTCTGTGCATCTCGTTCTCCTGATACCGGGCTGCGATTGATTTCTCATGGGTAGGCATGTAGTGTGTGTGTGTGTGTGTGTGTGTGTGTGTGTGTGTTTCAATGCTCTACAATCATGCATCAGACACATCCTCTAATGGAATGACATCATCATCCAGACGGTCTCCAGCCAGACGCTGGATGATGATGTCATTCCGTGCGCCCTGCGGTGGCAGGCCTGTTGTTGTTGTTGTTGTTGTTGTCGCCTGGCGGAGGCGGCCATTAGGAAATCATCGTATTCTATTGCTTTTTAGTCATCTGATTTTCTTTTTCTTTGTATGAATTAAGTTGATTTGCATAACATATATGAAATATCTTATCCTTCAACTGTACTGAGCATCTGACTGCACTATTTTTTTTACTTTGTTGTACTATTTTTAACTGTTGGTTTCACGATATGTTTTGTATGTTTTTGTATGTATTGTATTTTGTCCTTTCTGTGGACCCCAGGAAGATTCGCGGTCGCTAAGGCGTCAGCTAATGGGGATCCAATACATAAACAAATAAACAAATCGTCAGAACGTTTTGCTCGCTGCCGGACGACTTTACGGTTTTCCGATCGCCCCCGGTGCGTTTGATTAAAGGAAAATAAGCCGCGCGGCGAGTCGGTCGAATCAACGGCGAGTCGGCGTGTCGGCGTGCGCTCTTAACTCCACAAATGAAGAAATTAAGTTGTTTTTTTATCGTTGCAAGAAGGAGTCAAGGAATCGAGAAGTCAAGGAGTCAAGGAGACACAGAGCGATGCAGTGAGAGAAGAGACCTACCGAGGTCGTTGTCCAGCTCCTCCGTGTGGACCCCTTCTGCTCGGCGGCGCAGCATCCATGTGGAATGGAGAGAAAAAGAGGAGGGGGGGGTCAGTCAACAACACGTGAGAGCCTCGTGAGTCAATCACCGCAAGGCGAGCTTCCCCCCCCCCCAACGATCCAGCGCGTCGCTCCTGATGCACGTCGCAGATCATCAATCATAAAAATCCCTCTTGAGAAGACGTTTTAATGCATTTCCCGTTTCCACCCCTGCCCAGCAGCTGAGGGAAGAAGGGAAGGAGACAAAGGAAGCCACATGATGACTTTCGACATCTTACGTGACCCAACACCGACCCCCGAAGGCCGCGGAGGGAACTACCGCTCTGTGTGTTGTTCCTGGACAGGAAACAGGAAGTGGTTCTCTAACCCCGGGGCATTTTAAAAAATCTAAATATTGAGTTTGTTAATTGGATCTAAAACTAGTAGTTTACTCCGTTATTGAACAACAATGAGAGAGTTGAAGCCTGTTGGATGGTCTGCGTCGCGCGGTGGGTCGCTGGTATTCGACACGAACGCAGAGAATCCCGCAGGTCATTGAACGTACCGTCGTCTTCACATTCTTCCAGGGGCTTCTGAGGCTTCTCCAGGCACCGGGGGTCGATCCAGGAGGTGGTCTTTGTGTTGTGGCTGAGGAGGAAAACACACAAATAAAACAATGTCCTCATGCCCCGTGTGTGAATAAGACCTGGAAACTTTGAAACTTGTAAGTAGCATGAAGGTTCTCTAAAGATGGCAGTTAATGTTTAAGGGCAACAGGACTGGAAATTAGAGTAGAAATAGAACAGTTTAGCACAAATACCGGCCTAGAGAAGAAAGAAAGCTCTTTTCCACCATTTGCTTTAAACACAGACAGCAGAGAATTAGAGGTTTGAATAAACCGGTGAACAGAGTCTCACCAGGTCACAGCGGACTTACTTTTTCCTAATAAAATGGAAATATATATATATATACACATATATAAAAAAAATTATTGGATATATATATATATATATATTTGTTGTTGGATATACATATATACATACATATAATTTTTTATTTTCTCTTATTTTTCTTTATTTTATATTAATTTTCTGATTTATTTGATATTAATTTAGGATAGGAATATAAGAGCATTTTTTCCTTCTACCTATACCTTTACAGCCTTTCTGTTTTGTATATTATATCGAATAATATTCTATTGTATTGCAATGACTGACTGAATAAAATACACAACAACAACAACTTTTAGGATCGAGGCCGAATGAAAAACAACAACAAATCAACCAAAATGGACCCGCGGTGCAGTTTTCCTGCAGACTTAACTTCAGAGTTAAGTTAACTTCAGAGCTCGTGAATAACGACTTTATTCCGCACTTCGTCGTCTGTGATGTAATTCGCGCCTCGCTCAGAACTCACTCGATGAAGTAGACCTCTCCGTTCTCGGTGAAGGCCATCTCCCAGTTGTCGGGCAGAGTTCCCAGAGGATCCTCCGGGGGAGGATGGCTCAGGTAAGGGTGCGACTGCTCCGTGCTCTCCGTGGTGGCCGACGGCGAGGGGGTCCTGCCGACGTAGGGCGGGTCGCTCTTGCGCGCGGGGGGGGGGCCGTAGGGGTGCACCGAGTGGGGGGTCTCGTCTACTTCACTAGAATCTCCTGGAGAGAAATTGGGAAAAAAGGAGAAAACAGAACATTTGGGTTTAAAGAGCAGCCTGGAAACCAGAGGAAGCTCCATCTCTTTTCGGGAGCTCCATCTGTCCTCTTCCCTGAGAGCACGGCCACGTTGGCCGGAGAGTGGGCCGTTCACACCTCCGGCCGCTTGGCTTCTGGTGCTTCGTTTTCCTTGTCCTCTCGTTTTCACACTCACACTTGACTGGCACCTTCAGTGCAATCACAGGCGGCAAATAAACAACTTGTTTTGGGGGGGTGTCCCGCCTCCTCAGGCAAAAAAACACATGGCAGAAACAGCTTTTAGGGCGCCGAGTCGAGCTCCTCGCGACGGAGAGGAGACTTTACCGTTAAATAAACGTTAAATAAGTGATAGATGTTGCCACTGGAAACAATCGGAGGGGAGGAACACATGGAGATGTCGGCCGACGGCTCCCAGCGTGTTTGATTCCTCTCATGGAGCCTCCAGTGAACGTCCAGGTGGTGCAGTTGTAGAAACGGAGGCCGCTCGGTCGTCCACCCTCTGCCGCTCGCAGCCAGATGGCACTATTTTACATTTTTTGACGCATAGATACAGGCAGATGTAGTCAAACCCAGAGAGCACTAACTTACCAATCAAAGACGCTCCTGCGCGGCTCTCTGCACCTCCTTTGTGCTCTTTCTCCCACTTCTTCATTTATGAGCTGCTCCTCCTCCTCCACAGAATACAATCCTCCCTCTTCCTCCCCTTTCTTTCCTCCGTCCAATCCTTTTCAGTCTTGCTTCTTTTTTTCCCCCCGGGGCCACTCCCTCTTTCTTCTTCTTCTCCTATTTAATTTCCTGCAACCTCGTCTCTCTCTCCCCCTTGCATTCCCTCCCACTTCATCCATCACAACTAAATATTCTGTTGTTTTTTCCCTCGCCTTTCAACCGGTGCTGCAGAAAGCAGGAGGGGGGAGGGGGAGGGGGGGGGCATTCAAGCGTTAAACTCCAGAACCAACAGAAGGCAGCGTGCTCTCGGGCTGTTGTTGGAGACGGCCTTGTGTACTCACTGACTCCAGGTCTGTTTGTTTGTAGAGGTGTGAACACCAGCTGATGAAGCACGAGAGTCATGGAGTTGGTTCTCGTCAAAAATAATGGCAACAAACCACAAGAAAGTGGCAACAAACCAACAGAAAATGGCAACAAACCAACAGAAAATGGCAACAAACCACAAGAAAATGGCAACACACTACAAGAAAATGGCAACAAACTGCAAGAAAATGGCAACAAACCAACAGAAAATGGCAACAAATCACAAGAAAATGGCAACAAACTACAAGAAAATGGCAACAAACTACAAGAAAATGGCAACGAACTGACAGAAAATGGCGGCTTGACAGTTAATTGCGTTCAAAATTGTGAAAATATGTGGGGGAAAAGGCATTTGAATTGATTTAATGTGGACCTGTGTGCCCGGCCTGCGATTTAGAATTTCAAAATAAATGAATAATTGTTCCGGATCCTGCCGTAGACCGGGATATCCGCCGCCTGGAGTTCAGCCCCGGCTGCAGGACGGGTTTCAAATGGGCCTCGAGTGACACGACGGTGACGTCATGGTGCAAAGTTCGCGAAAAAGAAAATGGCACCAAACCAACAGAACCGTCACTTGACAGTTAGTTGGAGGCAAAATTGTGAAATGGTTTGAAAAATAAAAACCTGCATAAAAAACAGACGAGTGGCGTTTCACTGGCTGCTGCCGGTGCGAAGCCGCCACATCTTACTTCCAAATAAATGAAAGATTGTGCCGAAATCCGGCGGAGACGAGGCTGTTGTTTACACCGGGCCTTGAGTGACACGACGGGGACTTGTTTTTTGGGGATTTCACCTCCATCCTCTCAGAGAGGAGCTGCTGGGTGGGAACAGAAACGCACATCTGTCGCCAATAAACAGCCAGAGGAAAAAAACACGACTGAGCAGGCGGTTCAAGTCGCCTGCGGACTTCCACGGTACGCCTTCGCTTAAAATATATATATATAATAATATATAATATATATATACATTATATAATATAACATATAGATATATAATATATACTGTATATTATATAAATATCATATAATATATATAATATATATATCATATTATATAATATATAATATATAAAATATATATATGTTATATATAATATATATAATATATATGTTTATTAAATATAGTCGCATTTAAATCAACTGTCTTACGTGACGTCATTAGTGTTCACGTAGCGGGTTATTCCAGATATTTAGTATTTCATCTGTATGAAATTGGGGGACCTGATGCCCTGACATGAGTCCTTACCCCGGATCAAAACCCCCAAACACTGGATGCTACATTTCCCACAATGCAACAGTGTAATTATTACACCCTACCTGACTAGTGAGCACACACACACACACACACACTGTCTGTTAGAGACGTGTCGTCCCCTAATACATCACACGTCATTTAGCCGACGCTTTTATCCAAAGCCACTTACATGTGACATTCACACAGGTTCAGGGTTAAGTGTCTTGCTCAAGGGCACATGGACTCAGGCGGGGATTGAACCGCCAACCCCCTGATTGAAACCCAAGCAAGTCACCCAGATGACATCATCAGACTCGACTAGTCTCCCTCGCGAGTCACCCGAAAAATACATGTTTTCACTCAAGAGGAAGCACACTCTGGTCCACTCTTTAAGCCCCGCCCCCTCCCCACACACACACCTGTAAAGCTGCTGTTCATGTCCGGGAGGTCCTCGTCGTCCTCCTGCTGCTCGGCGGGTCCTATTCCAGCATGGCGCATGTCATTGTAGAAGGTGCCGCGTCGGGGAGTGGAGTTCTGCGAGTCCGGCAGGCTGAGCCCGTCGGCCCGTGGGGCATCACCGCGGCGACCGCTGCTGGGAATCACTGTCCCGCTGGGGGGGGGGGGCTGCACCGGGGGCTTGGGCGTCCCATAATAGTTTCCTAGGCAACGAAAAAGGGAGAAGGCAGGGAGATGGATGGGGGGAGGGATTTTTTTTTTTTAAGAAGACAGAGAAAAGGAGGGTATTTTAGAAGGAGGGGGTCAAAAGGTTATGCGAGTTTGTGTGTGTGTGAGAGAGTGAGTGTGTGTGTGTGAAAGAGAGTGAGTGTGTGTGTGTGTGTGAAAGAGTGAGTGTGTGTGTGTGTGAGTGAGTGAGTGAGTGAGTGAGTGAGTGAGTGAGTGAGTGTGTGTGTGTGAGAGAAAGAGAGTGAGTGTGTGTGAGTCGTCCCGAGGAGAAGTCCAGAGGAGCTGTCCCAAAGAAATGTCCCGAGGAGACGCCCTAGGAGACGTCCCGAGGAGACGTCCCTAGGAGACGTCCCGAGGAGACGTCCCGAGGAGACGCCCCTAGGAGACGTCCCTAGGAGATGCCCTAGGAGACGTCCCTAGGAGACGTCCAGAGGAGACACTGTTCAGACGTCTTCCTGCGACGGGTTTACTTGGATGTAAAAAGCAGAATGTAGAGTGAAGAAGGAGCTCCTTGACTCGATGGAGACGACAGCAGAACCTGAGTGTTGAGTGGCGGCTGGCGGCAGCGAGGAGACGCGGCTCACGGCTGGTCGACACCGGACGGGACACACAACTAAAGCCCGGATCGAGGGGGGATTTGGGTTTTTTGGGGGGGGATTTGGGTTTTTTGGGGGGGGATTTACCGTCATACGTTCCGATCTCCAGCAGCGTGCCGCTCTGCTCCAACTTCAGGAAGTCCTCCACCGAGAGGAAGTTGTAGTCCACGCCGGGAACTTCTCCGTCACGAGGGGCACGGGTCGTACCTGCACCACGAGAGAGAGAGAGAGAGAGAGAGAGGGAGGAGGAGAGGAGAGAGAGAGGGGGAGAGAGAGAGCGAGTGAGGGAGAGAGAGAGAGCGAGTGAGGGAGAGAGAGAGAGGGTAGAGAGAGAGCGAGTGAGGGAGAGAGAGCGAGTGATGGAGAGAGAGAGAGGGGGAGGAGGAGAGAGAGAAAGAGAGAGTGAGAAAGAGAGAGTGAGAGAGAGAAAGAGAGAGTGAGAGAGAGAAAGTGAGAGAGAGAGGGTGAGAGAGGGAGGGAGGGAGAGAGAGAGAGAGGGGGGGGGGAGGGGAGGGAGAGAGGGGGAGAGAGAGAGAGAGAGAGAGAGAGAGAGAGGGAGGGGAGGGAGACGGAGAGAGAGGGAGGGGGGGAGAGTGAGAGAGAGAGAAAGTGAGAGAGAGAGAGAAAGTGAGAGAGAGTGAGGGGGGGGAGGGAGGGAGGGAGAGAGAGTGAGGGAGGGAGAGAGAGAGAGAGAGGGAGGGGAGAGGGGGAGAAGAGAGAGGGAGGGGGAGAGAGAGAGAGAGAATGTGAGAGAGAGAGAGGGGGGGAGGGAGGGAGAAAGAGAAAGTGAGAGAGAGAGAGAGAGAGAGAGAGGGGGGGGAGGGAGGGAGAGAGAGAGAGAGGGGAGGGAGGGAGGGAGAGAGAGAGTTAGACTAGAACAACAAGGAATAACAGTCAAGATTTCTTCGTGGCAGCTGGCGTGTGATAATTCACTTGAAGCATTGCATTCTGGGTAATCACTCCACTTCTCGTACCAACAGAAAGGGAGTTGGCATCTGAAAACCGGTTTGGCCGCCGTGTCGTCGTGCTTCTGTCTCCTGGATATGAGGTAAATGAACAGGGGGGGGGGGGGGGGCAGTGTCACATCCAGCGTGACAACAGTCTCCATTGTTTGCTTCCTTCACACTGGGGGGGGGGGGGGGGGCATCGTAGTAGCACCTCAGTGGGATCCTGCCATATGTGGGGGAGAAAGGGAGTGTGTGTGTGTGTGTGTGGTTTGGCATGTAGCCTGTGAGATTCTAGCACTTCGTCGTCAACACGCCTGTTGACAGTCGGCGTCGACGGTAAACACTCACAGCCAACCGACAACAACAACGCACCTCCTTCCCTTCTTGCTTTCCCTCCTTTCCTCCCTTCCTTTCTTGCTTTCCTTCTCTTGGTCGGTAGCAATAAGCCGGTATAAATAGATGTGGGGAAAAGGGGGCGGGGCTACTCCACTGCAGCCACGCTCAGTGACACCGGTGATAGATCACACATGTAGATTACACTCGCACAAGCACAGCCTCCATGTGGAAACGGGCACTTCCTGTTCATCACTTCCTGTTCATCACTTCCTGTTCATCACTTCCAAACACCGCGCAATTGATCAAAGAAGAAAGGGCAAACCCAACCAGAGAAGGAGCCAGAGAAGGAGTCCAAGAAGGAGCCAGAGAAGGAGCCAGATGAGTCAGAGAAGGAGTTAGAGAAGGAGTCAGAGAAGGAGCCAGAAAAGGAGCCAGAAGGAGTCAGAGAAGGAGCCAGAAAAGGAGCCAGAAGGAGTCAGTGAAGGAGCCAGAGAAGGAGCCAGAGAAGGAGCCAGAGAAGGAGCCAGAGAAGGAGCCAGAGAAGGAGCCAGAGAAGGAGCCAAAGGAGTTAGATAAGGAGTCAGAGAAGGAGCCAGAGAAGGAGCCAGAAAAGGAGTCAGAGAAGGAGCCAGAGAAGGAGCCAGAGAAGGAGTCAGAGAAGGAGCCAGAGAAGGAGCCAGAAAAGGAGTCAGAGAAGGAGCCAGAAAAGGAGTCAGAGAAGGAGCCAGAGAAGGAGTCAGAGAAGGAGTCAGCGAAGGAACCAGAGAAGGAGTCAGAGAAGGCGCCAGAGAAGGAGTCAGAGAAGGAGTCAGCGAAGGAGTCAGCGAAGGAGTCAGAGAAGGAGTCAGCGAAGGAACCAGAGAAGGAGTCAGAGAAGGAGCCAGAGAAGGAGTCAGAGAAGGAGCCAGAAAAGGAGCCAGAAGGAGTCAGAGAAGGAGTCAGAGAAGGAGTCAGAGAAGGAGCCAGAAAAGGAGCCAGAAGGAGTCAGCGAAGGAGTCAGCGAAGGAGTCAGCGAAGGAGTCAGCGAAGGAGTCAGCGAAGGAGCCAGAAAAGGAGCCAGAGAAGGAGCCAGAGAAGGAGTCAGAGAAGGAGTCAGCGAAGGAGTCAGAGAAGGAGTCAGAGAAGGGGCCAGAGAAGGAGTCAGAGAAGGAGTCAGAGAAGGAGTCAGAGAAGGAGCCAGAAAAGGAGCCAGAAGGAGTCAGAGAAGGAGTCAGAGAAGGAGCCAGAAAAGGAGCCAGAAGGAGTCAGCGAAGGAGTCAGTGAAGGAGCCAGAGAAGGAGCCAGAAAAGGAGCCAGAGAAGGAGCCAGAAAAGGAGCCAGAGAAGGAGCCAGATGAGTCAGAGAAGGAGTTAGATAAGGAGTCAGAGAAGGAGCCAGAGAAGGAGCCAGAAAAGGAGTCAGAGAAGGAGCCAGAGAAGGAGTCAGAGAAGGAGCCAGAGAAGGAGCCAGAAAAGGAGTCAGAGAAGGAGCCAGAAAAGGAGTCAGAGAAGGAGCCAGAGAAGGAGTCAGAGAAGGAGTCAGCGAAGGAACCAGAGAAGGAGTCAGAGAAGGCGCCAGAGAAGGAGTCAGAGAAGGAGTCAGCGAAGGAGTCAGCGAAGGAGTCAGAGAAGGAGTCAGCGAAGGAACCAGAGAAGGAGTCAGAGAAGGAGCCAGAGAAGGAGTCAGAGAAGGAGCCAGAAAAGGAGCCAGAAGGAGTCAGAGAAGGAGTCAGAGAAGGAGTCAGAGAAGGAGCCAGAAAAGGAGCCAGAAGGAGTCAGCGAAGGAGTCAGCGAAGGAGCCAGAAAAGGAGCCAGAAAAGGAGCCAGAGAAGGAGTCAGCGAAGGAGCCAGAAAAGGAGCCAGAGAAGGAGCCAGCGAAGGAGTCAGAGAAGGAGTCAGAGAAGGAGTCAGAGAAGGGGCCAGAGAAGGAGTCAGAGAAGGAGTCAGAGAAGGAGCCAGAGAAGGAGCCAGAGAAGGAGCCAGAGAAGGAGTCAGAGAAGGAGTCAGAGAAGGAGCCAGAGAAGGAGCCAGAGAAGGAGTCAGAGAAGGAGTCAGGGTTAAAGATTATTTTTTTAAATCCTCATCATTAGCAATTCAAGAAAATGCTCAAGGAAACAAGTGTTGAGATGTTTGGCAGTCGTACTGTAGATACACTGCTGCTGCATAGACACACACACACACACACACACACACACACACACACCCACATGCACACGCACACACACACGCACACACCCGCCCCCCCCCCCAAAGAAACTCCAGTAGAGGAGTCTGTGTGATGCACAGCAGAACATGTGTTATGTTCTTCATGAGAATATAAATACAAGAAAAAGGGAAAGTCATTCCAGCGTCTGCATCACACCACTGGGTCTCTGCTGTTGCTAGGGGCAACCGAGGAAGAGGGGGGAAGGCTGCGAGGGCCAGTTTGTCCTCCGGTGATGACAACGATGCGGCCCCCCGTTCAATCCACAGAGCTGGGACTCCGGATGAGAACGCAAGAACGATGTGGAAGAGATTTGATTGACAGCGAGCTCAGAGCCCGCCTCCTTGCTACCTGGGCATCAACAGGTAAACAAACACCTGACTGTTCACCCTCGAGCCTGCAGAACACACACTCTGAGGACCACGACGTCTTCGTCCGATACCCAGCGTCCTCAACCAGGAAACCCTGTGTGTGTGTGTGTGTGTGTGTGTGTGTGTGTGTGTGCCCGTGTGTTGTATTTAATCACACAATAATGTGCGGGGTGTTCGCGTTATTGTGTCCACCCTGCTCAGCGCTGCATTCGAGGCACGTGGGAACTCTTACGACTCCTTACAAAGTGAAAGCCGTCATGTATGTGGGTTATTATAAATACGTGAGATTTTAAACAGCCGTGGAAACGTCGGGGCGCAGACCTGCACCTCCTCCTCCTCCTCCGAGGAAGAGGAGGAGGAGAATTGTATAGTTCATGTTTAAACACGTGGAGAATAACCACACATCGTAATTGGTTCTGTCCCTTCACGCCGCGCTGAGCCCCGTCTCCCCTCGGGCGGTCAGACACCAGAAGGGTGTGTGTAATTGTGTGTGTAATTGTGTGTGTGTGTAATTGTGTGTGTGTGTGTTTGTGTGTAATTGTGTGTGTGTGTGTGTGTGTGTGTGAGAGAGAATGGCTTGTAGTGGTACAAAAGGGGTTGGGAGGGAAACACCTACTGCTATAATCAGCAGCTGTTCCACCACCACCCGCTGCCAACACACACACACACACACACACACACACACACACAATCAGATATTCTCAAAAGTTAGTCCTTTGTCCGCTATCAAAATGGAGGGGTCAAAGGTCACGACCCCGGGTCACAACGTCACTTCCGGTCAAACTAAAAAAGGCCCTTCACAATAAAAGTCCAGGATGTTATTCTCCGGATTAAAATGACGGGCTCCAACGGTTTCGACCTTTCTGAAATACTAATTTCGTTGCCATGCAACATGCATGTAAACATCGTTCACATGTTCGCATCACACAGTCAACACGGTAAACAGTCTTTTTCCCTATTCTCGACAACAAATTCACAATAATAATATTCTCTCGAATATTTCCTATTATAATATCTTTCTGTATTATTAATTTAAAGCATAGGACTTCCTCTGTGTGCATGTGCACAATCTAAATAAACTATGACAACTTAAAAGTAGAAAGAAAAAAGGAAAATAGATTTGTCTTTTCATGCACTTTAACACGAGGGAGATCTTCAGCCCGGTTCCCTCTCGGAGAACCAAAAGCACTCAGCGGCAGACGGACCGGAGCGCCTCATCTATATTTAATGGATGTCGGACTATTTTCAGGGAACATCTGGCCTCCTGGTGGCTGAGAGGTCGCTGACTTTAGTGAGGCCAGAGGACCTATAATACTATATCATTCAATTATAATACTGTATTATTTAATTATAATACTGTATTATTTAATTATAATACTGTATATTCAGTTATAATACTATATACACAATTATAATACTATATTATTCAATTATAATACTGTATTATTCAATTATAATACTATATTATTCAATTATAATATTGTATTATTTAATTAGAATACTGTATATTCAATTATAATACTGTATATTCAATTATGATACTGTATATTAAATTATAATACTATATTATTCAATTATAATACTGTATTATTTAATTATAATACTGTATATTCAATTATAATACTCAATTATAATACTATATTATTCAATTATAATACTGTATATTGAATTATAATACTATATACTCAATTATAATACTGTATATTCAATTATAATACTCAATTATAATACTATATTATTCAATTATAATACTGTATATTCAATTGTAATACTATATACTCAATTATAATACTGTATATTCAATTATAATACTATATACTCAATTATAATACTATATTATTCAATTATATTACTATATATTCAATTATAATACTGTTAAATTATAATACTATGTTGTTCAATGTTATTCAATTATAATACTATATATTCAGTTACAATACTATGTTATTCAATTATATTATGATGTTATTCAATTATAATACTGTTATTAGATTAAAATACAATGTTATTCAATTATAAAACTATATTATTCAATATAATGTTATTAAATTAGGCATCACAGAAACATATTCCACAGTACAATCAAGGACTGGGAGGTAAATTGTTTTCCGAGCCGTTTTAAGAAATCTTATTTATAAATGTATCTGTTGACAGAAAATGAAATCCTGTTTTTATTAAACATAAAGTTTAGTACCAGCGGTCCCATCTGTGGAGACACGGCGCTGTCTATTTATCAAGCTTTCATAGTTCTATGTATTTTATTGGTGGTTTTGTTTGTATTTTATTCTATTTGAATGTGTTCTACTATCTGGACTTTGAGTCTGGAATAAAAGATTGTTTGATTGATTGATTGATTGATTTTGACCCACTGCTATATCCTGAAGACAGAACTAGCAATGACACAAGGACAACACATGGGCGTAAAATCTGTGATTCTTGTTCACGCCGCCCCACACTAAAAATAACCACGTGTGAAAGATCCCCCCCCCCCCCCTCCAGGCCGGGCCTTCGTCATCGAGCTGTGACCTACATTTAATTCCCTCCACGAGGACGACGTCGGGCTCCGGCTTCTTGGACGATGTTGGGATTTACGGCCGGGAGGCGGAGCCTGGACATCTCCTCCGGATCCACATTGTACGTCTTCCTTTACGATAAACAAACCCTCTGACATCGTACGCGGTAACGGCACCGTGACGTAAAAACACACGACGAGGATTCACTTCCTGTTTGCTCGACAAACGAGGAGGCGGAGCTTGTTCTCACCCCTCTGGGCGGCGAAGACTTTGAGGAGCACCCAAAAAAAAAATGTCAATATCCACGAGCAAAGAAAAGGCAGACGAGACCGAAGGGGGAGGAGCTGAGTAGAGAGTTCGTATCCATGTCTCAGAGGACGTTGATGTTTTTGTTTTTTTCATTTGACGATGACGCCTGTATTTGATCGTAACCTGGAGGTTTATTGATTTTTATGATGTAACTATTTCCTACCTTAGTGAAGGCTGTAATATCAGGCCACACACACACCTCAGTATGACCTAGATACTCACTGTCTTCCAGGAGGGTTCAAACACCTTCAGCTCAGAGCAGCGTGGAGTTCATTTATCGGGCGATGAAACAGAAATGCAGAATTAAAAACAACACGAAGGTTTTCAGGATTATTTTGGACGTATTTTCACGGTGAACCGACTACCGGGGAAAGTAGACCGCCACAAACGTGTTTTGGTCATGATGCATTATCAGAATTGTTCTATTCATAGTTCCACGTGTTCTTCATTCGGCTCGTGAGCTGATCCACTTCAGCTCAGTCGGGGTGGGGGGGATTTTTAAGTATTTACGTTGAGTTTTACTGAAATAAGGACGTGATAACGTAGAACGCTGTAGCGTAGCTGGTGATGACGCGGCCTCGTCTCTCGGGTTTGAGGCTAGCAGACTGCCGTCATATTACACACACACACACACACACACACACACACACACAGGGCTGTGGGGGCCTGTCAGCAGGGTGGATGCAGCCATCTGTCCCATGAAGGGTTAATCCAACCACACACACACACACACACACAGGCCACAGATACACCAGCGTCTTCTAGCTCCACGCCGCCAATGTTATCTCCTTTTCTTGGGGGGGGGGGGGGGGCGAGGACGTAAGGACACCCCCAATCAATACACCTGATTCCTCAAGCGCCCCCCCCCCCCCCCATGTGGTGGTGGCAGGGGGGATTAAACATGGAAGGCGACCGTGTCAGAGATGTTTTTTCAATGATTGGAACGGATGCCTTTCATTAGGGATGGAGTGCTTTCGTTTGGGTGGGGGGGGGGGGGATTCTCACACACACACACACACACACACACACCACAATGAGATCAAAACAGGCCTTCCTGTCCCTGGACCCCGGTGACGTGCTTCAGTCTCTCATTTCTCTCTCTCTCCCTTCACAAGCGACGCTTTGAGCTCTAAAGGATTCTGAGGGCCGGGGGAAGGGAATAAAAGAGAGGGGGATGAGGAGGAGAAACCTGAAGGGCAGGAGTGCAACGTGGAGCTCAATCAGCCAGAAACTGCCTGGATATGCCTGGATATGCCCCCCACACACACACACACACACAGCCTTTGTCTTTTGCAGTCCACCCAGAAACAGGAGCACCGTGGGGCAACACGGACGTGGAGAGAGAGGCTTTCTAAAAACGCTACATTTAGGAGGAGTGGTGGAGGGAGGGATGGAGAGAGAGAGAGGGGGGGGGGGGTCATCCAGACACAAGATGGATTGAGAGAGAGAGAGAGAGAGAGAGAGAGAGAGAAGGAAAGGAGGAGGGAGGAGGAGGCAGAAGCTAATCTTAGCGTCCTGGAAGCTGCAGACAGACAAACAGACGGTCATGGCTTCTGTTGTGATGGAGCATGTCAACAGATGCACACACACACACACACATGCACATACTCATACACACACACACACACGAGACAGACGGACGCACACCGCTTCCGTTTTGACCACAACACACATCCTAATCCTCCTCCTCCTCCTCCTCCTCATCCCCAACCCTCAATCGTTAAAAAAAATTAAAATCACAGCGACCACTCGGCGTCCCCCCCCCCACCACACACTCCAAATGAAACACAGGACCAAATACCTCAATGAGGGGGGGCTTCCTCCTCCTCCTCTTCCTCCTCTTCCTCCTCCTCCTTCACCTCACAGTCCACGGAACACAACAC
Source organism: Pseudoliparis swirei (assembly GCF_029220125.1). Taxonomy (NCBI): domain Eukaryota; kingdom Metazoa; phylum Chordata; class Actinopteri; order Perciformes; family Liparidae; genus Pseudoliparis; species Pseudoliparis swirei. The sequence continues at coordinate 27,509,141 of NC_079405.1, read as the reverse complement.
CACGTCGACGGAGGGAGCGACAACACGCCGGAAAAAAGAAAAAAGGGGCAAAAAAACCCCCAAAACAACCCAGATCCGGTCCGGAGGATGAGAGGGAGGAATGTGCCGGCGTGCCGCTTCCCCCTCTCCTATTCCAGCCCTCCTCTTCCTCTTCCTCTTTCCCCGTGCGTCTGTCCTCTGTCCAGCGCTGTGATGCTAAGCTAACGGGCGCTAAAGCGAAGCAGCATCCACACACGGGGGCTTATAGTGCGCGCACACACACACACACACACACACTGCTGTCTCGCTCACTGACTGGGAGGCTGTCTCCGTCTCGCAGGCTCCCACATGCACCCGCCCACCTCTCTCTCTCCCCCTCTCTCTCCCTCCCTCCCCTTCTCTCGGCTGTTCACCCCATTCTTTCTTCTTCTCACAGATCCCCTTCAGTTATTTTTTTTCTCCTCTTTCTTTTAACCCTTCTCCAGACACTGACACACACACACACACACACACACACATCGTCCTGGACCAACTTTTGAAGAGGCGAGTGAGGAGGTGAAATATCTCGACGGGGGTCAATTCATGTACGTTCACAGTTACCCACAATGCATTGCACTTCCGCAATCAGTGCAGGTGTTAGCACCTTGGCGGGGTGAACACGGGAGAGTAACACAAAGCCAGCGCCATGTCAGCTCTTGGTATTCATACCCCCCCCCCCCCCCACTGGTCCACATTTGCATGCACAAGTTAAAGAAAGGGTCAGAGCCCTTTGTTATGCGCTGAGGAGGAGGAGGAGGAGGAGGGATCAGCAGGGGGGAAATGCAAAGTGCAGGAAGGTCAAAGGTCACGTGATCAGCCATGTGGGTTCCCAATCCATCCTGGTAAACCAAATTCACATGAGAACTGAGACCAGGTCAACTGGATGTGAGTGCGGTGCCGATGGCCCACAATGCAACAGGAGAGGAACAAACCCCCTGAAACTTTAACGGAAGAGTTCATGTTTCATCTTTGGACACAAGTTTGGGGTTTTTGCTTATTTTTAAAAGTTTTACATCGGCAGTAAGTCACAAAATCGGTTTATCCACCGTTACCGTATCCTTAAAGATCGATAGTTTACGGCCCATAATCCATAATCTAGTTTATGGATCCGGTCCATCTTCACAGTACCGACCCGCTCGGGGTCCAACGCAGCAGAACAAGTGTGTGAACACATGAATTAATGCGTTATTATTATGAATTAATGTATGATGACTGTGTATCGTGTTCAGGATGAGATCGTTTCAGGCGTTTCTATTATTTTGTCTACCCTGAATGATATGAAAGGAGCACACGCCATGTAAATAGTCACGTACACGGCGTGTTGTTGGTGTCACATTACATTACATTAGGATGTGTGTGCATTTTCTACCTGTGAGGCGAGACTACTGACTACTTGGATCCTGCTAAGTATCTTCTTTAAACTAGTTTTATCTGCTAAAGTTACTGTTGTATTTGTTGTTTAAAGCTGCTAGATTGTTAGTCTGTCCTGTTTTAAGGAGTTGTTTTGGTAGAGAGGTGTGTCCTGTGTTCCGACACCTGAATCTTCACTGATTGGACGAGCGATCGTCACCTGGTTTCTATTGAGTGTCATTTGAATACCAAAAGCCAAGGGGCGGTGTCAACGCGGCTGGAGGTAATTGGCACTAACTTGGGCTCATAACCGGGTGGGTTTTTTCGCGTCAGCTGTAGCGTCAGTGTGACTCGGAGGACAAAGACATAGGAGTCTTCCGTTGGAGTCTTCGGGGGTGGCTGAGTATTTCCCCATTTTTTAAATATGTGTGTCTTTTCCATACCTGTGCGTATCTCTACTCGTAGTTACTATAGGACTCGCTCATTCATGTACCGGAACCCCTCCTCTGTTATCCTTCCTACCCGTTCTACTCACACCCAGCACCTGGTCACAGGAGGCCTCTGGAACTGTCAGTCAGCCAACCGCAAGGCCGACTTCATCTCTGGCTTTGCTGTGGAGCAGTCGCTTGACTTCCTGGCTCTCACTGAGACCTGGATCACAGCAGACAACACGTCTACCCCGGCTGCTCTCTCCTCTGCCTTCTCCTTTAGCCACACACCCAGACCCTCTGGTCGGGTGGAGGTACAGGTTTACTCATCTCACCCACATGGTGTTTCTGTCCCTACCCGCTTCCACTCTTTATCCCACTGACTTTTGAGTTTCATGCGGTGACCGTTACTCATCCGGTTCAACTTCACATTGTTGTTCTCTACCGTCCCCCTGGTTCTTTGGGAGATTTCTTGGACGAGCTAGGCGTCCTCCTATCGAACTTCGGAACACGGCCCCCCGCTCATCCTTCTGGGTGACTTTAACATCCAGACAGAGAAGTCATGTGATCTCTTACTCTTACTGTCTTCCTTTAACCTCTCACTCAGTCCCTCCCCTCCTACTCACAAAGCCGGCAACCACCTTGACTACATTTTCACAAGAAACTGCTCTACCTCTAACCTCACTGTGACTCCTCTCCATGTCTCTGACCACTTCTTCATCTCTTACTCTCTCTCGCTCTCTGGTACTGACAACCCACCCATATCTACAGACTCTGCACCTGTACGCCGCAACATTCGCACCCTCTGCCCCTCCTCTCTGGCCTCCTCTGTCCTATCTGCTCTCCCCTCAACTGACTGCTTCTCACTCATGCATCCTAACTCTGCCGCAGACACTCTCCTCTCTTCCCTGTCTTCATCTCTTGATTCTCTTTGTCCTTTTAAGACACGACTCCGGCTCCGTGGTTGTCGGACTCGGTGCGCACCGAGAGAGCCACCCTGCGAGCGGCGGAAAGAAAATGGCGCAAATCGAATCAAGCGGAAGACTTGCTCTTCTATCAATCTCTCCTCCGCCTTCTCTTCCTCTATCTCTGCAGCCAAAAGCTCGTTCTACCTGACCAAAATTCAGTCTTCCTTCTCTAACCCCAAAAACTCTTCTCTATCTTTTCCAACCTCCTTGATCCCCTGTCCCCTCCTCCTTCCACCCTTTTGTCGAGCCACTTTGTCGACTACTTTACAAACAAGATAGACGACATACGCTCCTCCTTTACAAATCCATCTTCTATCACCTCACCAACACTAACTTCTTCATCCCCTCTCTTTCCTCTTTCACCCCTTGTCTCCCAATCAAGTTCTTAGCTTGGTGACCTCCGCCGACCGACCACCTGCGCCCTTGACCCCGTCCGTCTCCCATTCTCCAGGCTATTGCTCCTGACCTTCTGACCTTCCTCACCCATCTTATGAACAGCTCCCTCTCAACTGGCTGTTTCCTAACTCTCTGAAGGAGGCGAGAGTCAACCCTCTCCTGAAGAAACCCACGCTCGACCCGTCTGAAGTCAGCAACTACAGACCGGTCTCTCTTCTTCCTTTTCTCTCCAAAACTCTGGAGCGAGCTATCTTGAGCCAAGTGTCCTCCTATCTCCACAGTAACAACCTTCTTGACCCTCACCAGTCTGGATTCAAGGCCGGCCACTCGACAGAGACGGCCCTCCTTGCTGTCTCTGAGCAGCTTCACACTGCTAGAGCAGCCTCTCTCTCCTCTGTCCTTATCCTTCTCGACCTTTCTGCAGCATTTGACACCGTGAACCACCAGATCCTGATCTCTTCTCTTCAGGACCTGGGGATCTCAGGCACTGCACTCGCTCTTTTCTCTTCCTACCTTAAAGACCGCACCTACCGGGTAACTTGGAGAGGATCTGTGTCTGATCCTTGTCCTCTCACTACTGGGGTTCCTCAAGGCTCCGTCCTGGGTCCCCTCCTCTTCTCTCTGTATACAAATTCTCTCGGCTCTGTCATTCGTTCGCATGGCTTCTCCTACCATAGCTATGCTGATGACACCCAACTGATCTTCTCGTTTCCACCGTCCGAAACACGGGTGGCGGCACGAATCTCTGCCTGTCTGACTGACATCTCTCAGTGGATGTCTGCTCACCACCTGAAGATCAACCCTGACAAGACTGAGCTACTATTCCTTCCAGTGAAAGGCTCCCCACCCACGACCTGACTATCACCTTCAACAGCTCTGTGTTGGCCCCTACCCGGACTGCCAGGAACCTCGGGGTGACACTCGACAGTCAACTCTCCCTGACGGCCAACATCGCTGCGACGCCGCGTTCCTGTAGGTACATGCTGCACAACATCAGGAGAATCGTCCTCTTCTTACTCAGAAGGCGGCGCAGGTTCTGATCCAGGCTCTGGTCATTTCACGCCTCGACTACTGCAACTCCCTCCTGGCTGGTCTACCTGCTAAGGCCATCCGACCTCTGCAGCTCATCCAGAATGCAGCAGCTCGACTGGTCTTCAGCCTCCCGAAATTCACCCACACCACTCCGCTCCTCCGCTCTCTCCACTGGTTACCGGTGGCTGCTCGCATCCGCTTCAAAACACTGGTCCTGGCGTACCGTGCTCTAGACGGATCGGGCCCCATCTACATCCGGGATATGGTCACACCGTACACCCCGGCACGTTCGCTCCGCTCTGCAACAGCCAATCGACTTGTGACTCCTGCACCTCGAGCTAATCACTCGAAATCCAGACTGTTTGCTGTCCTGGCTCCTCAGTGGTGGAACGAGCTCCCCACTGACATCAGGACAGCAGAAAGTCTCTACATCTTCCGTCGGAGACTGAAAACACACCTTTTCCGACTATCTGGATTAAAACACAGATTAGCACTTCAGTGGCACTTAGATAGCACTTACTTATGGTACTTTTGTAGTTCGACTATGTTGAGGAAATGTTACTTCCTGTATTCTTGTTGTTCTTAGTTTGTACTCTAGGTTGAAATGCACTTATTGTAAGTCGCTTTGGATAAAAGCGTCTGCTAAATGACATGTAATGTAATGTAATGTAATGACATGTATGTTACAGATGAGAACTGGTGAACAGGAAGGATGCGTCACGGGAAACACGCGTGCTCACCTCACAACATCCTCACCTTGTGTGCGACACACACACAGTACCACACACACACACACACACACACAGTACCACACACACACACACACAGTACCACACACACACACACACACACACACAGAGTACCACACACACACACAGTACCACACACACACACACACACACAGTACCACACACACACACACACACACACAGTACCACACACACACACACACACAGTACCACACACACACACACACACACAGTACCACACACACACACACACAGTACCACACACACACCCTTCCTGCCTGATACAAGCTAACAAGACAAAAGAGTCTGAAGTCTCTCTCTCTCCCCCCTTCTTCCACCTCTCTATACACCTCTCTCTCCCTCTCCCCTCTCTCTCCCCTCTCTCTCCCCCCCCCTCTCAGGTCTTTGTTCAGGCGACGCGTCAAGAGGCTGCAGCCCCAAAAAAACAGCACCGGAAAAAACACACACTGCTTCTGAGCCGTCACCGTGAGCGTGTGTTTACGTTAGCTCGGCCGGCTAACAGCCCCCCCCCTCTCTCTCTCCACCCATCCCCCCCTCCCACACCCAAAAACTTCCACTCTACCCCACCCCCATCTACACCCCCGTGGCTTCAGCCCCCCATACACAGGGGGGGGGGGGGGGGGGGGACCCTCGCTCGCCCCAAAACCCCCAAACCCCAAAACCAACAGCATCACAACAGCCACAGCAGACGGCGCCGCTACTTGCCTAGACGCCGTAGACACAGAACGCTGAGCTTTAATATCAGGTACAAGCCTCCTCTTCCTCTCCTCCTTCTTCCTCTTCCTCTTCTTGCCACCGCTCCGATCCACTGGCAGGAGAAACGAGAGAGAGAGAGCGATACAGAGGGAGCGGAGGCAGCGGTGTCATGAGTTGAGGGGGGGGGGGGGATAGGAATGAGAGAGAGAGAGGGGGGGTATCGTAATGAGAGAGAGAGGTATAGGAATGAGAGAGAGGGGGTATAGGAATGAGAGAGAGAGGGGGGTATAGGAATGAGAGAGAGAGGGGGGTATAGGAATGAGAGAGAGAGGCGATACAGAGGAGCGGAGGCAGCGGTGTCATGAGTTGAGGGGGATAGGAATGAGAGAGAGAGGGGTATAGGAATGAGAGAGAGAGCGATACAGAGGAGGCGGAGGCAGCGTGTCATGAGTTGAGGGGGATAGGAATGAGAGAGAGAGAGAGGGGGTATAGGAATGAGAGAGAGAGAGGGGGTATAGGAATGAGAGAGAGGGTATAGGAATGAGAGAGAGAGGGGTATCGTAATGAGGAGAGAGGGGGTATAGGAATGAGAGAGAGAGGGGTATAGTAATGAGAGAGGCGGGGGTATAGGAATGAGAGAGAGGGTATAGTAATGAGAGAGGGGGTATCGTAATGAGAGAGGGTATCGTAATGAGAGAGAGGGGTATCGTAATGAGAGAGAGGGGGTATAGGAATGAGAGAGAGGGTATAGTAATGAGAGAGAGGGGGTATCGAATGAGAGAGGGTATAGGAATGAGAGAGAGGTATGGGAATGAGAGAGAGAGGGTATAGGAATGAGAGAGAGAGGGGGGTATAGTAATGAGGCGGGGGTATCGTAATGAGAGAGAGGGGGTATCGTAATGAGAGAGAGGGGGGTATAGGAATGAGAGAGAGGGTATAGTAATGAGAGGCGAGGGGGTATCGTAATGAGAGAGGGGTATAGGAATGAGGGAGGCGGGGGTATAGGAATGAGAGAGAGAGGGGTATAGTAATGAGAGAGAGGGGGTATAGGAATGAGAGGGGTATCGTAATGAGAGAGAGAGGGGGTATCGTAATGAGAGAGAGAGGGTATAGGAATGAGAGAGAGGGGTATCGTAATGAGAGAGGGAGGGTATCGTAATGAGAGAGAGAGGGTATAGTAATGAGAGAGAGAGGGGGTATAGGAATGAGAGAGAGAGGGGGTATAGTAATGAGAGAGAGAGAGGGGGTATAGGAATGAGAGAGAGAGAGGGGGGTATAGGAATGAGAGAGAGAGAGGTATCGTAATGAGAGAGGGGGTATCGTAATGAGAGAGGGGTATAGGAATGAGAGAGAGGGGGGTATCGTAATGAGAGAGAGGGTGGAGGTTGCGGGATAATGGGAGATCGGGAATGGGCTGACCACACGGGAAGCCGGCGGACGACCTCGGCGGATGGGGGAGGGGGAGCGGTAACCGGGGGGGGGGGGTAACCGGGGGGTTATGGTGGGAGGAGCCACTGGCGTGAGTGAGGTAACAAGGTTTATGTTTACAACCAATTTCACCAACCTGGTGCATCTGGAGAGAGCTGGGGGGGGGGGGGGAGGGGCTCACCAGTTCCGTGTTGGTCTGGCTTAAAGCTTCACGTTAGCTTCTTTAAACTCAGACCTCCCCGCTAGCTTCAGTGTTTCAGGGTCTGACGTTCAGAACGTTACGAAGCTGAAATGTATTTGTTGCTTCATTATTGCATTTTTAGTTCTGATGAATATGAATGTAAACAAACTTCATTGGGAAACAGAGTTGCACTGGAAGTCCTTCTCCGTGTTTCCGTAGATGTTGGCGTGGCGGCTCAACTTGTGGAGAGTATTTGGTACTTTCTTCCGGTACGAGAGAGGCGGAGTTCAACACCCTGCCGGCCACTGATTGGACGGAGAGAACCGTCACTCACACGCACAGGACGTCCTGCACATGTTTTTAAAATAGACATCCAAATATTCTATTCATTTAACAATATATGTTCCACCAGATAAAATGTGTCCGGAGCCACAAAAGCTATTTGATATCACAGCTTATAATGTTATATTATATATATATATATATAGATATATAGATATGGATATATATAGATTTTTTAACTATATATATATATACATATAGATAAATATATATATATATATATAAAATAAATAAATATATATAGATCTATATATGGTCATATTATATGTCTTTATGCTGGACACTTTAACCTGCTGAAAATTCACTTTAATCACGACCACGTATAAATATTTTGTATTCCTCTGTATATTTAATATTGTTATTGTATTTAATCTTTTATTAATGCTCTAATGTGCACACGCTGCACTCCTGCAATGTCCCCACTGTGGGACTAATCAAGGAATATCTAATCTATATATATATATATACACACAACAACTGTAGTTTGTTTTATTTATTATAATTATAGAATCAGAATAAATAGAATAGTTCACATTGTATTTTTACCGGTTCTAACCAAATCAAACTCTTATGAAGAGTCGGGAAAAAAATACACTGGTCCATTAATCGGACACCATCGTTGATGATGATGATGTCATGGTACCAGCTCCTTAAAAATACACAACAGATCCATATATGATGCATGGAATCAGATGATACAACCACAGCGTCATAAAGACGACTGCATCACATCACCATGCAGAGACACGTCTGGCATATAGGATTCAAACTATATTCCAGATAACATGCTTACATTTGGGAAGTCTGGAAATGTTAATATAGAAAGTTTTTAGACAATATATTTGACCAATCCACAAAAATGCATATTTTCCATGAATTAGTCAAACTGCCGTGACATTGAGAAGCAGAATAAGTGGCGTCGCCATGTGGCCTCAGACATCCACCCACTTCTCCATCTGTTTCTCCACCTGCTGGCTGCACACATCACACCGAGACCGCCACACACACAACCTTCACGCGCCAGCGTGGACACGCCGACCTCCAGGTCACCAGACACATCGAGTCCATCTCCCCTCATGGGACGCAGAATAAAACACAGATGCTCTCCTGTGTGTGTGTGTGTGTGTGTGTGTGTGTGTGTGTGTGTGTGTGTGTGTGTGTGTGTTGATCTGTGAGGATCACGAGGGAGAACTCGTCCACAGGCAGCGACACAGAGAAACATGTCCTCGCCGAACTAAAAGAAATAAGCAGCGGCAAATTATTTCCAAATTCAATATTCCGGTGAGAATCTCTCATTCGTGAACATCCTGTAAAACATGGCGGCCCCGGAGCCCACGCTTTGTTTACTGCTCACGACACCCGGCGTTCCTCACCGGCGTGCCGTGGATAGACCACTCGCTGATTAAAAATGACCCCCCCCCCTCCTGACATATGGCAGGGGAGGTAAAGCCCCTGAACACACAGACATTCACCAATAAACTCATTGAAAAGCCAACAGATGAAAACCACTAAACAAAGGTGGAAAAACACGACATCGGGCGCTTCCTTTCAAATCAACTGCAAAACGTATGAAGATACAGACTGAAGAGTGTTACATATTTCAAAATATTGTTGTAGAAAGTACGACACGGCTGCGCCTCCCAGCTGTGAACACCTGCAGAGGAAGGTAAGTCACGTTAACATCGAAGTGGCATCCGGCCCCGGCACGCCTCGAGTCAGCTTGTTCCTGCACCATCATCATCATCACCATCATCATCATCACAAGTGAGGCGTGCCGGGTCCAGAAGCCAGCGGGGATTTCCGACTCCGGCGTCTCGACAACGATGCGAGCCCGGGCTGCGATTGGTCCGCGGTATATTTCGGTGTTGTGTGCAAAATGGTGGGGTTTTAACAGAAGAATGACATACTGCCAGACTGTGTACAAAGTTTATTTTCAATACATGAGTGTGAATATGATTTGAGAGATGTTTGTAAGTTCATGGTACAAAAGGCTAAAAAAGGGATTAAAAGAAGATGTATTTCTGTTGTAGGAGTCCAATTATGGAATAATGTTGAAATGGATGTAAGAATGGTGAACTCATTTTTGGTTTTCAAGGGAATTATTTATAAAACAATTCTTGAGAGTTATAAATGTGATTAAAAACGTATTTATATGGAAGATGTATGTGGTAGTATATATAAATATATTTTGTTTATTTAATTTTTTAAATTTTTTAATTCTTCTTTATTTTATATTAATTTTCTGATTTATTTTGATTTCAATTGAGGATGGGAATTTATAAGCATTTTTTTGCTTCTACCTATACCTTTTCAGTCTTTCTCTTTTGTATATTATATAGGATAATATTGTATTGTATTTGATTGACTGAATAAAAAATACAAACAAAAACAAACAAACATCATGCAGCATTCTGCATCAGACTAACCATCTCTATACCCCCCCCCACCCCCCCCCCCCCACACACACACACACACTGATGGCATCCATCCCTCTGCTATTATGGTGCTAATGCTACATCCTCTGCACCAGCAGTATCTTCTAGGGCTCCAGGATTGGATTTCCAGAACTTATCCAGGACTTTAAACCAAACTTCCATGACCAAACTGAAAACTCGGTATAAACATGAAACATTTAGAACATGTAGCGTATTGAGAGCGTACGCCGGCTTATATTTTGAGCGTCTTTCTTTAAAAAAAAACATGAATTATTTCCAACTCCATGAACTCAAACTCAGATGTGATTATAACAAATTTAGATGACTTTTACAAAACTTTTATGATTTAAGTTTTTTCCATGACTTTTCCAGGCCTGGAAATTACCATTTTAAAATTCCGTGACTTTTTCAGGTTTTCCATGACCGTACGAACCCTGACCCAGACGTCCATTGAGGGATGGTGAAACCCATCACGATGGTTCCAAGGAGGCGTGAAGGAATCTGCCCGGCCTAAAGCTGCACGGTGGAACCGAGCTCGTGTTGGGCTGAAATAATCTGGTTTCATGAGATAATCTCGACGGGCTCAATCTCGCCTCACGAAAAGGGTTCCGTGAGGACGTAAACAAATATGTAAACACAAAAATAAATAAAATCTTTGAAGCCACAGACAAAAGTGTGTAAAGCCAAAACGGAGAAGAGAGCTGAAAGAACGTCTCACAGGGGAAATGGAGAAGACGGCCACGGGCAGCGGAGGTGGAAGAACCATGAAAAGTGAGGAAGTGACAGGAAGTGGAGGAGGAGGTGATGGATGTGGAAGTGGAGGTGGGACTCACAAGGCACGGCGTGGCGGTACAGGTTGTCCCGGATGGTCTGCTGCAGCTCGTGGTCGGGCGACGACTTCTGGAAGCGCTGGCTCAGGTAATGCTTCAGGTCCTTGTTCAGCTTGCTCCCTGTCACACAGAACACACGGAGACATGTAGTGACTTGCATCAAAACAACAACAACAACAACAACACGGCGAGCAGACACGGGGAACATCGCAGTGTTAAACGGACGCCGTGAGTTGAACGCGTGCCATCGGCGCTCGGAGGGGGAGCTGGCTGAAGAGTCTACAACCGGGGGGGGGGGGGGAGCCATCTGGGCCTCAGACACACGTTAGGTGTGTGTGTGTGTGTGTGTGTCCACGTCACAGGCCGTGTGCAAAAACAGTATGACGACAACACAGGAAAGAGAGGCGATGCATGATGTCACACAACTGGAAGAATATTTATTATATATAAATAAATAGAAATAAATATGAATATATAGAAATGCATTTATATATATACATTAAAATATATATATAAATAAATATATACATAAATAAATGCATATATAAATACACATACATATAAATATATATATACATAAATAAATATATATACATATATTTATATATCTAATAATGCTGCTTGTGGCCGAGAAGAGCGTCGGATCACGTTCTACGTCGGCAGCTTTCTCGTTATTTATTATCCAGATGATTTATCTCTCATCTTTTGCACGGCAGCCGAGCCCTTTTTTAGTCATCTTGGGCAAACAACCAGTCATGAAAAAAAGGCTCTGGATCCCGTTTCCATGGAAACTGCGTGTGTGTGCGAATGTGTGTATGTGTGTGTATGTGTGTGTGTGTTTAATGAAATGATTGAGATTGTTAGCATAGCACAGAGTAGCATTCTGCACTGGTTGGCAGCATGGTTGTAGATTCCATTTAAATGGCGTTAAAAGATATTAAAACGTGCACGTTCCACTGACGGGACATTTTGACTGGATCGTGACCCCAGGCGTCGTCGTTCATGTCAACAGAAGTTCGATGACGATCAGCTTATCAGATTGTCAACATTCGGTTTGTAAACTGAAATTAAAATGTCAAAATCCAACCATGGTGGAAATACATCTTTAAGGATATTTAAAAACAATTAAAATAAAATAAAAAGCATTTCAAAACGATAAGAATTGTCAACAACATTAAACGTCAATTATCCAAGAATAAAATATCCAAACACTTCTTCAAAAAAGCTCTCAAATGAAATAAAACTTCACATTTTTCGTGAAGATGCTTATTTGCCGGCTAATTGTATATTTTATAGCGTTTTTATTGGTAAAGAGTAGATCTGGTGGTAAAACTTGTTGACACCAGTTACTGTCAGAGGTGAGACTCCAGGTTTAGGTTCAGCCTTTTCCTTCAATTGATTTAAATACAGATCTGTATGAACTAAGTTTCTGCATCACACCAGAGCGCCACTTTAAATGTTTACCGCAGATGTGCTCGGAGGATTTTCGGAGCCGAGTCGTTAGTCGAGACAAACTCCCATTTCTTCCATTCGTTTGGCGCCTGAATGTATTTACAGCATGAAGTGGAATCCCCCTTCATTTGGATGTTTTTCTACTTTGACAACTATTTTATTTAGATGGGTGAGCTACATAGATTTATGATTTTTGTTATTCACGATAGAGCACGCCTCGGGTGATGCAGACTTTTTTTTACATTTATTTTAAAAAGGAACACAAATGACTGAGTGCTCTGTCAATTGTCTTAGCACTCAGAACAACAACAACAAGTTCATTTTGGACGGCGGACTGTGTGGACGATGTTTAAGGAAGCCAAGTGACGCCTCCTGTGTGGGTGCTCCATCACTGGCAAGCACAGCACCCCAAGGAGCTGTGATCCAGTTCTCGATGCATACCCATCTTAAAGAGAAGGACACGAGCTCAATAGGAATGAGCATACATCCTTCAAAAGGTGGAACCGTGTGGATGAAGGGACCCCGATCCTTAAAGGCCGATTTAAACCTGGAAGGAAGTCTTCAGACCGGGGTGATTTCAGTCTTCAGGTCCCCGACAGCGTCTCGCTCCTCTTCTTCGAGCAGTGCCCTCGATGCCCTCCTGAGGAAAGGCTTCCTATTGGCCTGAAGCCTTAGCGGGAACCAGAGTCTGAGCACGAGGGCTGGAAGTCAAACTCAAACTCATGTTTGCGGCAGCCTCCCCACCCAAAATATGTTGTTTCTGGTCAAATTCCTCTCCACCACGTTTCCTTTCCTCGTTCCTCTTTCCTGTCCACTTCCAACAACAACAACAGACTACTTTAAACCCCTCTCCTTCAGTGCTCATGTTCAGTCTGTGGATGCGTCACCTGCAATCTGACATCTTTTCTTTTGGGCTAGAAAGGTCAAGAAGATCACCGCTTCCCTCCGTAGAGTCTTGAAGGCAGAAAGTCTTCTAACCAACGTTAACACCCTGAGGCCATTAACTGCTACGACAGTGCCTCATATTCTCTTTAATGGTTCCCTTCCATATTATCTTTAATGGTTCCCTTACATATTCTCTTCAATGCTTCCCTTGCATATTCTCTTCAATGGTTCCCTTACATCTTCTCTTTAAGTGTTCCTTTCCATCTTCTCTTTAAGTGTTCCTTTCCATCTTCTCTTCAATGGTTCCCTTACATATTCCCTTTAATGGTTCCCTTGCATCTTCTCTTCTATGCATGCAGCGGATGAGCAAAGCTGCTCCGTGAAAATATTTAAAAAATAAACTCGCTATCTTTACTTCAGGGAACAGAGGTGACCATCAGAGGAGATTGCCTCCGTTTAGCAGTCTGAGCGGAGCGTTTTGGGCCTGAGAGCAAAACAAAAAGGACCCAGAACCTCGACGTGGACCGACTTGATGAGACCCCAGAACACCAGAGACCCGAGACGTCTAAACACCTCAAACCTGCTGTTGTGGTTTAGATTGACTGCGTTGTTTAGGTTCTGAGGCCTCGTCACGACCTCATTTACGCCTTTTCAACATTATTCAAATATCGGGGGTTTTTGTGACCGAACCGACGACTGCGTTCAATTCCGTGATCGTCGGAAATTATATTCGACTCGTCGGCGACGGATAGCCGGTACCCCGCCCCCAAATCCCTCTGCAAACAGATCATTAGAGACGACATATCCTTCAAACACGGGCCCACCTGTTATAGATTTTCTACAAGCCCCTCAAAAAAAGAAGCAAGATGTTGAGAAGGAGACACGCAATCCACGGCAGAAGGGAAGTGGGGGAGAGAGAGAGAGAGAGAGAGAGAGTATACAACACATCAAGAGAGTTTCAGACACAGCTGGAATGGGGCGAGGCTTCTATAGGCGTCTCCCATTGAGGCCCCCCACCCCCCCGGCCCAGCCGAGGCCCCCCGGCCCAGACACGAGGGGCCAGACCCTCCTCGAACGTCTGCATTTGGAGAAAAAAATTAACTTTCCCCGAAACTCGATATCCTCTCGCTCATAGCGGAAATATTAAATATAAGGGTTGGGCCGGTTTGTGCTGATTTGTAAATGGCAGGACTCTCGGTGTCATGACGTCGTCGACAGCCTTGATATTCAAAACCCACGTTCGTGCCACATGGATGTCGTTGCACATGCCCACAGAAATCAATCTTTCCTGCGTGTCCCGTCGGCTCGGGCCAGAACCCAAAACACACGGACACTGCGTTACTTCCACTGGAAGAAGCCAAGTCACGGGAGGAACGTGCACTTGCCCCCAAATTACTGTTCATAACTTTAGGTGCAACATATTGGCCCGGCATTTATGATTATGAGAAAGATGTTGTTTACACGGGGACCGAGTTGTCAATATCATTTAAAGTTCTACTTCCAAGTTGTAGGCACGTCCCCCGGTCCATCCTCTGTTCACCCAGACTGAAATATCTCAACAGCTATTGGATGGATAGCCATGATGTGTGTTACTCATGGTCTCTTTAAGGGTTCCCTATTATCTTCTCAGCAATGGTTCCCTTCCATCTCTCTAATGGTTCCCTTACGTCTTCTCTGCGATGGTTCCCTTCCATCTTCTCTTCAATGGTTCCCTTCCATCTTCTCTTCAATGGTTCCCTTCCATCTTCTCTGTAATGGTTCCCTTACGTCTTCTCTGCAATGGCTCCCTTCCGTCTTCTCTGCAATGGTTCCCTTATGTCTTCTCTGCAATGGTTCCCTTCCGTCTTCTCTTCAATGGTTCCCTTACGTCTTCTCTTCAATGGTTCCCTTACGTCTTCTCTGCAATGGTTCCCTTCCGTCTTCTCTTCAATGGTTCCCTTCCGTCTTCTCTTCAATGGTTCCCTTACGTCTTCTCTTCAATGGTTCCCTTACGTCTTCTCTGCAATGGTTCCCTTCCATCTTCTCTTCAATGGTTCCCTTATGTCTTCTCTGTAATGGTTCCCTTCCGTCTTCTCTGCAATGGTTCCCTTACGTCTTCTCTGCAATGGTTCCCTTCCATCTTCTCTTCAATGGTTCCCTTACGTCTTCTCTGTAATGGTTCCCTTACGTCTTCTCTGTAATGGTTCCCTTACGTCTTCTCTGCAATGGCTCCCTTACGTCTTCTCTGCAATGGTTCCCTTCCGTCTTCTCTTCAATGGTTCCCTTCCATCTTCTCTTTAAGCGTTCCCTTCCATCTTCTCTTACATTGATGTTTCTCCTGATCTAACTTTCCCTCCGGCCTGAGGCCCTCTCCCCAATCTGGCATGGATTGCGTCGATGGCCTCTGGATGAATGGTTCAAACCTCGGTGACCTCTGAACCCGTCAGACCACCAAGAAAACAAAGCCTCTGCATCGGGCGTTGTGGGAGAATGTTGTGCGCACGAGATTATGATCACATAATTAAAATACATGGCCGGAAATAAATAGCCCCATTTAGAAATTCTTCAATACTTCCATCGGCACACTGGGCAACAGTAGACTCCCCCCTCCCTCCCCCTCCCTCCCCCTCCCCACACAAAGAACAGTGACAAAGCAGAAAAGGCAGTAATATGCTGAGGGTGCCAGCCTTTCTTTTTGTACACTTAGCCAAGTGAGATTTGGCAGCCTACGTGTTTGGCTGAGTTGTATCGACGTAGAATACACAGTCTGGCATACGAGGCAGAAAACGTTGCCCCCCCCCCCCCCCCCACCCTCCATCCGCAATTGTATTTTTACCATCAAGGGACATGTTGCCAGGCAAAGGCTATGATTAGAATGAAGTCATCTTCCAGTGGGCCGTGTCTATACTAAATTTAGCTTCTGCAAAGTGGGCCATGG
Organism: Pseudoliparis swirei; assembly: GCF_029220125.1. Taxonomy (NCBI): domain Eukaryota; kingdom Metazoa; phylum Chordata; class Actinopteri; order Perciformes; family Liparidae; genus Pseudoliparis; species Pseudoliparis swirei. The sequence goes on along the minus strand of NC_079405.1, from coordinate 27,493,013 downwards.
TAGAGAAGTGGGCTTTAAAGATGGATCCGTGCCGTTCAAACATGACCTACTCCCGTGAGTTTCATTCAGCGACGAGGCGAACGCGGGCCGTCCGAAGGCGTCGCGAGTCATCGACTCCCGAGTGAGCGGTCATCGCGCGGCTCGAGTTAATCAGATAATCGGAGCTAATCGCCGTTTAATTGATTTGACCGGCAGCAGCAGCTCTCTCTACTGTAAACATGTCCATCACCGCCGGTCAGAGCGTCTCCATCTGTCACAACCAGAGAGGTCAGACGGCTCAATCTGACCCCCCGACGGGTGATTAGGGATTATATTCTCCATCGGCTGGTATAAAGTGCATTCACAGGTGATGCTGGCGAGGGAACCAGAGCTTCTTAGTTCAAGCTCTCACAGAAAGACACAATAATAACCCAAAACCACACTGCAGAGGTATGGAGACCCATCTTTCATATTCCCAGGTGTGTGTGTGTGTGTGTGTACATCCCTGTCTCTGAGCTCAACACTACCCCTACCCCCCCCCCCCCCCCCCCTATGTTCCTCTATTAAATGTGGCTTGCATCACACACACACACACAGCAATGGCCGGGTCTCTGTATCCATGGCAACAGCTGCCAGATGAGTACAGACTGTTGGGTGGAGGTGGAGACGGTCACGCAGCCAGTCATGGTCTGCTGCCCCCTTCTGGACAAAGAGAATATTACAAAAACAAAAAAAAGGAGAGCTCTTCCAAAAGGAGACGACTTTACCGCCACGAAAAAATAAAATAAAAATGTAGATAAATATGCAAATTAGGTGGAAGCTTAACAATAGGCGCCCTGTGCTCAGGTTGATGGTTTGCCATGAGACAAAATTGGAAGATCTGTATTTATTTTCGTCATAAAACGGCAAATAAAAACTCAAGGGGTCTTATGAAGCTCCTCGTCACAAACAGGATCTGAATCGGAGATTTTCTTTGGCAGATTGGAGGCGAGATTGCTTCAGAAATCACGATCTACCCGGAGAGAGGAGGATCCAATGGCTCAGTTCTTTAAATCCCACTGAGATGCCGCTGGGTGTGAATCTGGAATCGGGCACATTGACCATCGGCGATAATCGCCGGGACAGACGAAAACAAATTGTCACCCTTTGTCGAGATGAGATGGAAGAACATCGGTCGGGGATCGGACCGCCGGCGCTCCGTCACAGCGTCTACACGCGTGTGTTTACCATGTTCACCACGGCCCAGATTGCTTTTATTGATCGTGGTCCTCCACACGGGGAGGAGGAATCCTCGGAGGATTCATTCCAGCACCAACAGCAGCACAAGTCGATGGTCGTGTGTGTGTAGATGTGTATCTCGTCCCTGTGTGTGTGTGTGTGTTAAGTGCATTATTCACACAACCCAAGTGTCTATTGAATTTGGCCAACATCAGCATCTGCCAGCCAAGGACTCCTCCGCTGTAAACAACAACACCTGCATTATGATGCGGGTCTGCTCCTCAGAGCTCGGGAGGTTCTTTGTGATCCTGATATTAAAGAAGGGGGAGGAGCCTCCAGCGTTGACGCTGCAACCCCAGGAAACAACATATGAACTTGGGAATGAGAGGCTCCACTAACACTGGGGATGGTTTTCCCGTTTACTGTCAACAAGACGAGTCAGCATTAATATATAAAGTCAAAACACTCCAAAGACGAACTAACCTCGACACGGATTATTCTACCTTCAACCATTTCCATTGGCATGTATCCTGTATATATATGTATACATATATATATAAATACACACACACATATAATCTATACATATATACACACACATATATGTACATATACTTACACACATATATTTATATATACAGACATATATATTTAAATATATATATATATATATATACATATATAAAATAAAAACATATACATATACATATATTTATATATACACAGACCTATCTATATATATATTTTTTTTTAAATATATATATATATATATATATATATGAGAAATGTCTTGATAAAAGAATAAAAAGTCTTGCGGAAATTAATTTAATGTGTGTGAATGTTATGGTGTTGAAATAAAATCGAGAAACGGTAATAATGACACAGGTGGCACTTAAAGAACAATACGAGTATAAGTCTCCTGTGACAGGCCAGCTGCAGATGACAGCGAAGGCCTCAGTGTGTGTGTGTGTGTGTGTGTGTGTGTGTGTGTGTGTGTGTGTGTGTGTGTGTCCTGGGACACAGTGAGATTAAACCGTCTCACACTGACTGTCGTTTAGCAAAGTGCTCATCAAACACAAAGAGCCAGCACTCAGCAGAGGCCCTGAAGGCACCACCAACGTTCAACAATCAGGGTTAAAGCAAAGAATGAATTTTGGAATTAGACGAATTCTGAACTCGACGTATTGATTGAAGTCCAGGTGAGATGAATATGAACGATAAAATAAGGAAACAACAGAGAGCAACGGCATGTTGTCATTAAATTAAAATTGCTCTCATGGTTGGATGCACTTCTTGTAAGCGTCTGCTCAATAATATGTAATGTTTTATAAATCATTCAAATGTGCAGATTAAAGATTAAAGCGATGCGGAGAAGATGTCGCAATAAAATAAAATAAATCAAGAAAAAGACGAGCAAAAAAACCACAACTACACATTAATGTAAATACACAACGTCCTGAACACGTGAACCACGATATCTCCTCGAGCGCTCCACCCTCCTCTATCCCTCCACCCTCCTCCACTCTCCACCCTCCTCTAGCCCTCCACCCTCCTCTACCTCTCCACCCTCCTCCAGCCCTCCACCCTCCTCCACTCTCCACCCTCCTCTATCCCTCCACCCTCCTCCACTCTCCACCCTCCTCTAGCCCTCCACCCTCCTCTATCCCTCCACCCTCCTCCACTCTCCACCCTCCTCTACCTCTCCACCCTCCTCTACCTCTCCACCCTCCTCCCTCCTCTAGCCCTCCACCCTCCTCCACTCTCCACCCTCCTCTACCTCTCCACCCTCCTCCCTCCTCTACCTCTCCACCCTCACAGAGAGAGAAGGAGAGAGGGAGAGAGGGAGAGAAGGAGAGAGGGAGAGAGGGAGAGAAAAGGAGAGAGGGAGGACAACATCCACAACAGGAGGAATTGGGCGGAGAGGTGGAGGCTGCAACTGTACAAACAGCTGTCGAGGTTTCCTGGCTTCTGATTGGCCGCTCGGGTCAGAGACGTTATTCTCTCTGATTAACGAGAGCGAGCTCGTTAACTCTGCCACCAGGGGGCGTCACTCATGAAGCGTGAGGGACAGTGAGGGGGAGAGAGAGGGGGGGGGATGGAGAAATGATCCATGTGTTGCTGTGTCAAGGTCCTTCCTTCCCTCCTTCCTTCCCTCCTTCCTTCCCTCCTTCCTTCCCTCCTCAAGACATTTCTTCCCCCCCCCCCCATCTCTTAAAACTCTTATTCCCTTCTTCCTCCAGGTCCCTTGAGCTGCCGTCATCCCGTCTCCATCGTGCACGACTGACCCACTTCTCCTGCCCGTCCCCCGCTTTCAAGACGTTGCGTGAACGCACAACACACACACACACACACACACACAGACAGACACACACACACGCAAAGACACACACACACACACCTCCATGTATACATTCCTCCACATTGTCCTCCCGTCGTGGAGTGTGTGAGCTCGGGAGCGATCATTTAGCGTACAACTGGGTCGTATGGCTGCAGCCGGCCCGGGGTCACAGAGGTCACTGACGGACAGGCTCCGCCCCCTCTGGGCCTGCAGGCGGCTAGACAGGGAAAATCACATGACGTGTTTAACTGAGGATAGGCCTCACTTCTTTAGGCCTCACTTCTTTAAGCCTCACTTCTTTAGGCCTCACTTCTTTAGGCCTCACTTCTTTAAGCCTCACTTCTTTAGACCTCACTTCTTTAAGCCTCACTTCTTTAGACCTCACTTCTTTAAGCCTCACTTCTTTAAGCCTCACTTCTTTAAGCCTCACTTCTTTAGACCTCACTTCTTTAAGCCTCACTTCTTTAGGCCTCACTTCTTTAAGCCTCACTTCTTTAGGCCTCACTTCTTTAAGCCTCACTTCTTTAAGCCTCACTTCTTTAGGCCTCACTTCTTTAGGCCTCACTTCTTTAAGCCTCACTTCTTTAAGCCTCACTTCTTTAGGCCTCACTTCTTTAAGCCTCACTTCTTTAGGCCTCACTTCTTTAGGCCTCACTTCTTTAAGCCTCACTTCTTTAAGCCTCACTTCTTTAGGCCTCACTTCTTTAAGCCTCACTTCTTTAGACCTCACTTCTTTAGGCCTCACTTCTTTAAGCCTCACTTCTTTAAGCCTCACTTCTTTAAGCCTCACTTCTTTAGACCTCACTTCTTTAGACCTCACTTCTTTAGGCCTCACTTCTTTAGGCCTCACTTCTTTAAGCCTCACTTCTTTAAGCCTCACTTCTTTAGGCCTCACTTCTTTAAGCCTCACTTCTTTAAGCGTCACTTCTTTAGGCCTCACTTCTTTAAGCCTCACTTCTTTAGGCCTCACTTCTTTAGGCCTCACTTCTTTAGGCCTCACTTCTTTAAGCCTCACTTCTTTAAGCCTCACTTCTTTAAGCCTCACTTCTTTAAGCCTCACTTCTTTAGGCCTCACTTCTTTAGGCCTCACTTCTTTAGGCCTCACTTCTTTAGGCCTCACTTCTTTAGACCTCACTTCTTTAAGCCTCACTTCTTTAAGCCTCACTTCTTTAAGCCTGACTTCTTTAAGCCTCACTTCTTTAGACCTCACTTCTTTAAGCCTCACTTCTTTAGACCTCACTTCTTTAGATCTCACTTCTTTAGACCTCACTTCTTTAAGCCTCACTTCTTTAAGCCTCACTTCTTTAGACCTCACTTCTTTAAGCCTCACTTCTTTAAGCCTCACTTCTTTAAGCCTGACTTCTTTAAGCCTGACTTCTTTAAGCCTCACTTCTTTAGACCTCACTTCTTTAAGCCTCACTTCTTTAGACCTCACTTCTTTAAGCCTCACTTCTTTAAGCCTCACTTCTTTAGGCCTCACTTCTTTAGGCCTCACTTCTTTAGACCTCACTTCTTTAGGCCTCACTTCTTTAGACCTCACTTCTTTAAGCCTCACTTCTTTAAGCCTCACTTCTTTAGGCCTCACTTCTTTAGACCTCACTTCTTTAAGCCTCACTTCTTTAAGCCTCACTTCTTTAAGCCTCACTTCTTTAAGCCTGACTTCTTTAAGACTCACTTCTTCCGGTTGGAGAGAACTATTCATTACTTTGGCTGCTTTGGCTCTCCCCCCCCCCCGCCCCCCCCCTCGTCATCCGGCGTCTGCACACAGCTACCGTCGCCCGCTGTTTAAATATTATTCTAAACCCCCACTGAACAGACGGCTGAACTCTCCGCCTCGTTCCTCATCTTCAGGACTTCCTCCGCTCTTCTCTCCTCTGACGTTTGTGGGATTATTGAAATTCCACGTCTTTATCTCCCCGCCACGACAGGAAGTGTGAAAGGGAGTAAGAACAACACTCTTTGTGACGCGGGGGTGCACACTCATCACAGTCGCACAGCGAATCAGTGCGTTTCTTACCTGATGGAGGAAGAGTCGTCATCATCATCAGAAGGCAGGACCATGAAGGGAAACAGAGAGGAAGGAGGTTTAAAGTTAGAACACATGAGGCATTTTCTCCAAAATGCTCACGTAAACATGCTCACGTAAACATGCTAACGTAAACATGCTAACGGTAATGTTTGAGTGACTTTTTGCATGTATTTTGATCGTAAACCAGAAGCATTGGGCAAATTACATTTTTGGCCTGATGGTGGCACTAGAGGAAACGTTACGGAGTCACCGACAGTGTTGCTATTGATCCAAAAGGGGTTTGACATCAGCGTGAAGCTCCTCCTGCCGCCTCCACCCGCTGACCCACGCTGCCTCCACCCGTCAGCGTCTGACACTGTGATGTACGTGACGCTGCAGCCGCCACATGAATAAATATTAAACGCTCCGCAGGGAGAACAAAACTGCACCAGAGCACATCCA